>NW_021832815.1:0-38531 GCF_006345805.1 Octopus sinensis
CTTGTTGCGCAATATTTAGAAAAAAGATGAAATGATCAATCTAGAAAGCCTTTGATCAAAGTGACCCGGAGCAGGAAAGCAGCAACAAGAACAACAGCAAGAAAGACACTCTCTGTTTATCTATCTACTTAATATACATTGTGTCTATAAATTCAATCACAACACACTTTGCCTATTTCTATACCCACGAAAATACACATAGCTTATATCTATATACAGTTGACATCTACACTCGACGTACATACACACACATTGCGTCTATTTCAATATAAACTGAATCGCTTTTTGTCTACCATTTCTCATTTCCGTTTAATTTAAATGTCGCTCTTAAATCTTTTCTATCTTTTCAGCTCTGTGAATTCCCTTTAATAAGTGTAAGGTGACGAGTTCAATATCGTGACACTGCGCAGACGAACAGAAGCCACGAAAGAACGAGAAAGAGAGAGGGAGAGAGAGAGAAGATAAATGTCTGTGTGATTGCATATTTGTGTGCAGCCATGTTTGTTCGTGCGTGTGTGTCTGTGTGTCTGTGTGTTTATACACATACATATGCATATACATACACGTATATATCCGGAAAGAGAGAGGGGCAGAGAGAGAGAGAAGGGCCGAGTGATAGAAAGAAAGAAAATTGAAGGTAGCATTATTTCTATTTGAACGAAGAAATAGGAAGGAAATACCGAAAAAATGCCAAAAAAAAAAGATGTAAATGACTCGGATTGAATTTCTTTTAAGAGAAGTAATCAAGTAATCACTCACTGGGGACTAAGAGGATATAAATAGAAAAACACACATCTACATGCTTTTAGAGAAGTGTGCATATATATATACATATATATATATATATATATATATATATATATATATATATTATATATATATATACATACATTATATATATATATATATAATTAATTATATATATATACATATATATATATAATATATATATATATATATATACTGTATAAATATATACTATATAATATTATATATACATATATATACACACACACACATATATATATACGTGTATTTGCGTCTAAGTAAATATATATGTGTATTGTACATGTATATATATATATATATGTGTTATGTGTGTGTATGTGTGTATACATACATAGATACAATATATATATATATATATATATATATATATATATATATATATATGTACATACGTGTATAATATTTATACACGTATGTGAATATGGAATTACTTTTGTGTATGTGCGTCTAAGTTATATATATATGTGTGTATGTATGTATTATACATGTGTATGTACATATATATATGTATATTTATATATATACATAGGTGTGTTTGTGTATTATGCATGTACGTATGTGTGTGAGCGTGTATATATATATATATATATAATATATATATATATGTATATATGTAGGGGGTCTGTGTGTATATGTGTGCGTGTGTGTGTGTCTCTGTGTGTGTCCGTGCGTGCGTGTGTGTGTGTGTGTGTGTGAATGAAATTTGGTAGAATCATTGAGCGTCAGAAAAAATACAGTGGTAGTCATTATGATTGTGTCCGTTTAAAGCTCGATTCCCGTCGGGTATCCACTTTTGCTTTTCGTCCCTGCGGAGGAGACGGGAGAAATAAAGTATAACACCCCAGACAAATACTGGGGTACTATAAGCGATGGTGTCGGCTAATCCTTTTCTCCCTGTGCCGAAATTAGAAATCATTAATATCGCTATTGCTTTTGCTGTTAAATAACGGTACACATTGCTGACAGGTCTAATTTTAAAATCGGGAAATTTAATTGAAAAGATAAATTAGATGAACGAAGTGTCAGGAATAAAATATATATTTTCTCTGTGTGTGTCTATTTGTGTTTGTGTGTGTGTGTGTTTGCTTGTGTGAGTGTGAGTGTGTTCCTGGCCAGGTTTTGTTTCTAATGTTACCAATCAGAGAAGTGTGAAGAAGGAACTTTATAAATTCGAAAATTCCTAAAATTAGATTTTTTTTTCTCTCTCTCCTCTCTCTCTCTCTCTTCTCTTCCACTCTTTGTCTTTAAAATTAGAATGCGGTGGAGGTAGCGAAATAATAAATCTACGAGATGAAACTTTCTAACATCGGTTAGGAAATAAATTGAAAAATATCCAAAATAAAATAAGGAATAACAATTTCTTCTACCTTGTGCACAAATTGCTTATACCAGTTCCTCTCTCTCTCTCTTTGAGAGAGTGTCAGGTATTGGCAATTTCAACGATACCAATATCTGATTGGTCACTTGATTTTATCGACCCGAAAAAATTTGGCATGGCGTGATTTTAATTCAGTAAGCAGGGACGTTAATAAATTATAAAAGACTTCCTTTTTTTATATATTTTGCTGAATTCCCTATCCACTTCTCTTAGAAATGACGACCAGCACAAGGGGTCTTAACCTGGGAGATACAGTGGGAGATCCCCTTCGGTCATGAATGACCATGGGATTGCACCCAGAAAGTTACCCTCCGAGGTACAAGTCCGGGCAAGGTTGTTTATAGAAGGCCAGCAGTCGCCCATGCATACCAGCCTCATATCTCCACGCCACCGATGTTATCCAAGCCAAAGGCAAAGGTCGATACAGCTTGGCACCAGTGATGTCGCAACTCATTTCTAACTGGAGCAACGTGAAATAAAGTTTCTTGCTCAAGAGCACAACGCGCAGCACGGTCCGGGAATCGAACTCACAACCTCAGGATCGTAAGCTCGACGCTCTAACCACTGAGCGACGCGCCTTTACGGGGAGATACAGTACTAATATTTTAATTATATTTTCAATGAAATAGCCTTGTCGTGATTAAAATATGTTAATCTTTAAAGAATAAGTAATACGTTGCATTATCAGTGAGCAGAAACAAGAGTTCTGGTGTGGTTTACTCCAATACCAGCATACATAGCCACAAGCGCAGGGTTTCTTAATCTGGGCGGTAGAATACTTATTTGTTGAATGTATTTTCATTAGAATATCTTTGTTGGGATTAAAATATGAGCAACGCACTGTGTTCTGTTTCCTTTGAGCAGAAACAAGACTGTTGGTGTGCCTAGGCCCAGTATCATTTCAATGCATAATTCCTAGCCTTCGTTAGTAAATTCTGTACTACTGGGCATTTTTTGTCTGGTATCTTAAGTATTTTATTATTTCTTTGGGAGGGATACGCGAAATAAAAATTAATTATAGGCGTAGGAGTGGCTGTGTGGTAAGTAGCTTGCTTACCAACCACATTGTTCCGGGTTCAGACCTTGGGCAAGTGTCTTCTACTATAGCCTCGCGCCGACCAAAGCCTTGTGAGTGGATTTGGTAGGCGGAAACTGAAAGAAGCCCGTTGTATATATGCATATATATGTGTGTGTGTGTGTGTGTGTGTGTGTGTGTGTAAATGTTTGTGTGTCTGTGTTTGTCCCCCCACCCCAACATCACTTGACAACCGATGCTGGTGTGTTTACGTCCCCGTAACTTAGCGGTTCGGCAAAAGAAGCTGATAGAATAAGTACTGGGCTTACAAAGAATAACGTCCTTCGGTCGATTTGCTCGACTAAAGGTGGTGCTCCAGCATGGCCACGCTCAAATGACTGAAACAAGTAAAATAGTAAATGGGCAAAGAGTGTATATTCAAGGCATTGCATAAAACACTTGTAAAGGCTCTCCCTTTTGAACTAAAGGTGCAGTTCGACCAACGATCTCCGACACACAGTTTCTGACTCCCCAAATTCGCTCACAAAACTTGGGTCGCAGTAGAATCAAACCCAGGACCTTATGCTTGCAAACGGTACTTATTAACCCCTCAACAATGCCTTCCCACAACAAATACATGCACACTACACACACGCGCACATGCACATATGTTTATCTCTCTCTCTCTCTCGCTCTCTCTCTCTCTCTCTCTTTTATTCTATCCATGCTTGAGGAACTCTTTACTCTTTTACTCTTTTACTTGTTTCAGTCATTTGACTGTGGCCATGCTGGAGCACCGCCTTTAGTCGAGCAAATCGACCGAAGGACTTATTCTTTGTAAGCCTAGTACTTATTCTATCGGTCTCTTTTGCCGAACCTGTAAGTTACGGGGACGTAAACACACCAGCATCAGACATACACACAGACATACACACACACACACACACACACACACACACACATACATATATATATATATATATATATATATATATATATATTTATATAACATATATATATACGACAGACCTCTTTCAGTTTCCGTCTACCAAATCCACTCACAAGGCACTGGTCAGCTTGAGGCTATAGTAGAAAACACTTGCTCAAGGCGCCACCCGGAACCATGTGGTTCGTAAACAAGCTACTTACCACACAGACACTCCTAATGATACAGTAGAAAATCGCCATTATATAGTTTTCCTCTCTCTCCATAAAGATGTAATTCAATGTGTAACGATTCTTGACTACTCAGAACTGAAAATATGCAACAACATTGAAATAGCAGCTGTGTACGATTACTGACAATTCTATGGTCATTCAATACGGCAAGCTGTTACTGAAGTGAATTTCGCTTCTATTTCTAGCTCGACAAGTAACGCAGCAGGCAAGCCGCCTACTTTCTTGTTAGTTGCTCAACGCTGAAACGATTTGGTCGTTCAAGTTCTTCCTTCCCGATAACGTTTCGCTGATTAACATCTAAACCATCCAAAGCTTTATGAGATTGGCTCTAATAACGCACGTCATATCGGAAGCTCCGGTAGGTAAACAGCGTAATAAATAACAGGTAAAAACCGTCCAGAGGAAGTCCGTGCAGTAATAATGCTAATAATGGCAAGTATGGGGGGGGTGATGTTGGTGGTGGTTTTGGGGGGCGGAAAATTATTTCCTTACATTAATTTACAGACAATATTTCATCATAAACATTACAGCGTTAATTAGGACAGATACCTGGTATCTAGCTCTCCATACACACACACACACACGCATATGTATATATATATATATATATGTATGTATATATATATATATATATATATATATATATATATATGTATGTGTTGTGTGTGTGTGTGTGTGGTGTGTGTATATATATATATATATACTATATATAAATTAATAAATAAAACATATGCATATATTATACATAATGTACGTACCTACCTCTACGTGTATATATACACGCATATATGGGTACAGGACACCAAAAAATCGACGAACACAATGAGAAACGAAAACATAAACACAAAACCAAGGAACTGGACATTTTTTTTAAACAACAACAAAAAATAGATACAGGACATAACACAAGGAAAACTTCCCTTTCTTCAGTCGCCATGGTTCATCTACTCTGCGTTTCGAAGGTGAAGGCGATACGCATCTTCGATAGAAACTTTCCTCCCGCGAAAAGCAAATTAAATAAAATTTGAGATCTTTTTGCGGAGGGGCAAAAATGGTAACAAAAACAGGACAGTAACGACAGTACATATATATATATATATTATATATATATATATATAATACATACATATACGCGCACTCACACACACGCGCTTAAAGCTTGAGTACGTTATTTTATGCGTCAAACAGTTTCTTACAACTCAAGAAAGAGCAAGCAACTTATTCAAGTGCTTAGTGCCTTAAACCGATAGCAAAGACATAGTACATGCTATCAACTCATAGTCTGTTCAGAATGGAATTCAGAAATAACTCCTGATTATATATACTTATACATACATATATATATATATTATATATATATATATATATATATATATATATATATATATATATATATAACGGGAAGCTTTATGAAAATAAACAAAAGACGAAGGCAGGTGGAGTACAAACAAACAATTGTATTAGTATGGCGCTCAGGATAGAAATAAAACAAGTCTTTTACATTTCGAGCCTACGCTCTTCGACAGAAAGATACACAGAAAAGAAACAAGGAGAGAAACAAGGAGAGAAAAAATGCGTGTAGGAGCTAACGGTCCAACATGGCGTTCTGATTTCATCCAGAAGTCAGAGATCAGATCACAGAGGTCAGACGTTAGACGCTCGTGGGATAGTAGGGGAGATAACAGGGTCAATATATATATATATATATATATATATATATATATATATATTATATATATATATATATATGTATGTATGTATGTATGTATATACATAAATAAATTAGAGATAAAACCACTATTAGGCAAATCAAACAGTGAAAAACATACACCAAAACATAAAAATAAATATAATTAATATAGTACACAAAAAATATAAAATATAATTTAAAATTAAATTATTTAAATTTGAAATTTTTAATTTATATTTATAAATTTTTATATATATATTTTTTTTAAATTTTAAAACTTTTCATTTTTTAATATTTATGTTTATTTATTTATTTATTTATTTACATAACTATCAAAAGGTATTAAAAAGTTTAATATAATATAATAAGTAATAAGTAATATAATAAGTAAAACCACTTATATATATATGTATGTATGTATATATATATATGTATATATATATATATATATATATATATATATATATTATATATGTATATATATATATGTATAATATATATATTGATAGATAGATAGATAGATAGATAGATAGATAGATAGATAGATAGATAACTTTCTTATTGGCCACGCAGGGCTGAACATAGAGGGGACAGATACAATGTAGAGTTTTCTTTTCGAGGGGGGCGAAAACAAAATAAATTTTTTTTAAATAGATTGACAGATAGATAGATAGATATACCGATCAAAGACACTTCCCAAACCATAAGTTTAAGAAGCCGGTCTCCCGGATTCATTGGACAGGCTACCAATCCATCGAAAGATTACTCAATTTTGACAGCTGAAATGCCTTGTCCAAGAACACAATGCATTGTCCGGGCCAGGAATCGAATCCACAATCTTACGATCATGATTCCAACACCCTAACCACTGAGCCACGCGCCTTCACACACACACACACCACACACACACACACACACACACACACAAACATATATGTATATTTACGTGTGTGTATATACATGTATATACATGGACATAGGCGCAGGAGTGGCTGTGTAGTAAGTAGCTTGTTTCTAAACCTCATGGTTCTGGGTTCAGTCCCATTGCATAGCACCTTGGGCAAGTGTCTTCTTTTATAGCCTCGGGTCGACAAAAGCCTTGTGAGTGGATTTGGGAGACGGAAACTGAAAGAAGCCTGTCGTATATAAGTATATAGATATATGTGTGTGTGTGTGTTTGTCACCCTATACCCACCTGATAACCGGTGTTGGTTTGTTTACGTCCCCGCAAAAGAGACCGATAGAGTAAGTAAGTACCAAGCTTTAAAAAAATAAGTACTAGGGTCATTTATTCGACTAAAAATTCAGAATGGCCGCAGTCTAATGACTGAAACAGATGAAAGGTCAAAGCAAAAGATAAAAGATATTCATACATACATACGCTTACGTGCGCTTGTATGTGTGTGTAAGTACTGGAACGGTGTCGTATCTATGACCAGCATACTTAGCTTTCAAATATCTCACTTTACTCAAGTTAGGTTTTGTTTGTTCCTTCTCGAGCCATGCCTGGCTCATAAGGGCCGGTTTCCCGGTTTCTTGGCGTATAGGTTCCCCACCTGGACGGGACGCCGGTCCGTCGCAGGTGAGCTGCAAGATTCGGGAGAAAAGAGCGAGAGAAAGTTGTGGCGAAAGAGTCAGCAGAAGTTTCGCCATTACCTTCTGCCGGAGCCGCGTGGAGCTTAGGTGTTTTCGCTCATAAACACACACATCGCCCAGTCTCAGATTCGAACCCGCGATCCCTCGACCGCGAGTCCGCTGCTCTAACCACTAGGCCATGTGCCTCCACTTACTCAAGTTAGGTTTTGTAAGTTTGACTGCTGAGGTAACTGCCTTCCGTAATCTTGAATTGCTTATGTATTGCCATTTACAACACGAACATCTTGAATGGTATGTCTAACACCCTACACAGTGTGATATGGATATTTGAAATTTGAATGCTTTTAGCGGAGTTTCTCCCTTTTTGAACGGAAGCATTGTCTGCAAGTCTTTCGTAATGTTATTAGTCATTAGATACTCAGTCCCGAGCAATCTCCGCAGCATCCCGAACCAAGGACAGCTAGCAAAGATTATGGATACTCTACCGCTTTCTACTCTTTCTCCTCTCTATTACTAACACATAGAAATGATGCAAAGCTTCACAGTAAACTTTCTTTACCAGTCTTGACTTCTTATTCAAACCCCACATTTAAAAGTTCGGGATCTTTTCGGTTTGAACGGCAGTTTTTTCTAGCGGTGTCATATGAAATCGTCACCCATAATTATGACCCTAATATCGATCTATTGCATTCCAATCTTTTTTAGGGTTAGGGTTAGGGTTAGGGTTAGGGGTGGGGAAAGGGTATCTTTTTTTCTTCAGAAATGTAAATAAACCCAATCTGTTTCTTAAACGAGAGACATATTCATACGGCACAGAATGCGTTTTACCTCAATAGACATATTTGATTGGTTTAAATTGCAGAAATTGCAGAAAAAGAACAACAAATATCTTACAAACTATAGAATTTTCTCAATAAAGCCAAGAGAAAAAGATGTTTTATAAACACATTCTACCAGTATACGAAGTTCAAAATTTTTTAGTTACCTAGAGATTATGTTAAAAACTGCCGTTCAAACCGAAAAGATCCAAAGTTCGTGTGCACAACAAACCATCATGTGTCGAAAACTGCACACACAAATTATCTGCGCACGTAGTTTATCATGGTCAGTTGAACCTTGAGCACATTTAGTGGAGTTTCACCATTTTTTAACGCAGGCATTAGTGCCACGTCTTTTTTAAATGACATTTGCCTTCAGTTATTCAGTCCTAAGCAATCTTTAGATGTTCAGTTCTTTGCAATCTCCGCAATATGACAAATCAAGGAGAGCTTACAAAGGTCACGGGTTCATTCTTTTTTCTCCACTGCCTTAATCTTTATATATAAAAGTCAAGTTGTGTGTCTGTCTCCTACGATTTAGATTCCTAACTATTCCCACATTTTGCGGTGCAGTGTAACCAAAAGCGGGTATCTTATAGTCGTGATTCATATCGAGCCCTTCTGGGTATTAGCGCGCGTCTACGATGAGTCTACGATTTAAAAAAAAATTACCATCATTTTTTTTCTATTTTAATGCATTTTTTTGCTATTATATAAGGGAAGTAACTCTCTAAAAATGTCTACGATGAGTCAACGATTTTAAAAAGAAATTACCATCATTTTTTTTCCATTTTTAATGCATTTTTTGCTATTTTTTGGCTATAACTTTCTAAAAATGCTTATATAGTTATTTCCCTTACAAACCCGAGCAACGCCGAGCGATACTGCTAGTATTTATATAAAAAGAACGCGACGCTTTAGAGAAAACGCTGGCAATTTTCTTGGCCTGTCTTGACCTTACATTCGAACCCCGAATTAAATAGGTTGCGTTCACAACAATCCAGCACGCGTTAAAATCTACACACCCGGAATAACTACCGTCTACTTGACATTTCCCCTGGCCTCGAGAGATAACAATAAGAAAGAATATACATTTTTTTGTGACAATTTATCTTTCTTCTCTCTCTCTGGCTTTATGACCGATCTCCTTGATTTGGGAAGAATTCTATATAAGGTAATCCTATTATCAACTAATGTTCCTTCTCCTATCTTGTTTTGTTTAATGCTATATAATGTAATATTGTTGCTATGGATCTCTGCTCTAAATGTAATAACAACTAGAACTTATCCGGATTATGAGGTCACGATGAACCAAGAAGTGTCAATAGATCTGCTCCAAACAAAATATAAAAGACGAATAAGTATATGAGTAATATCTTTACAAGTATCCTTTAAAATTGTATAACACAGGAGCGCGGTCGGAGTTTTATACTGTACACATTCAATAAAAATTATATTCATCTCCTACGTATATAGATACACGTTCTAGCGCAGTACCCATAAAAAACGACGGTTAGTTTGATTGTGCAATACATTCTGAGACCCTCTTCGGTCACGACACAGACCATGGGATTCCACCTAGAAAGTCACCCTCCGAGGTACAAGTCCGGGCAAGGTTGTTTATGGAAGACCAGCAGTCGCCCATGCATACCGGCCTCTTCTCTCCACGCCACCAGTGTTATCCAAGGGAAAGGCAAAGGAGCCGATACAGCTTGGCCCCTGTGACATCGCAACTCATTTCTACAGCTGAGTGAACTGGAGCAACGTGAAATAAAGTGTTTTTCTCAAGAACATGACACGCAGCGCGGTCCGGGATTCGAGCTCACAACCTCACGATCGTAAGCTCGACGCTCTAATCACTGAGCCAGGCGCCTTCACTATGCAATACATTATGCAAACACAAATTACGCATAATCGCTTCTAAAGCAGTGGTGTATCTAGTAAGCATTGGACTTCGAGAGAAAACCACCATGATAGTGAATAACCGAAAAGGAAAGGAATTTGAAGATTATTTTATCATGGATAGTAGACAGGCATGAAGAAGAATGATTTAAAATGCGCTCACAGAAGAAACAATTACAGCAATACACACGAAATTTTTAGCTTTATACCCAGATAACGTATATACTGATAATAATGGGTGCGTTTGAGGTAATTAATAAATGCATAAGTGACAATCTGAAATAAGCAACTAGCTAATACGCACATTACAAATACAATCCGTAAACAAGACAATAAAAACACAGGAGACTGTTCTCAAATTCAGCATGGAACATTGTTTTCGATATCTACAATCCAGCAATGGAGCTTTGCATCTTTGTTAGAAACCAGCTCCTTCTTTACAGAGCGACTTTCATTGATAAATGACAGTAGAGGACACACGTACATACATTCGTACATCCAGATTTAGATATAAAAGATAAGAGGGGTTTTCGTCGGGGTGACTCAAATTAATGTGTATGTGCTCTAAGAGCTCAAATTGGTATGCTACTAAAATACCTGTTTGAACTGCAGTTGAAGATGTAATTTTGTGACTGCCTTTTCTAAAGCGACTAGAAGTGGCTTCTCCTTGAGTCGGTAGGTATATGTTAAAGCAGATAAGATAAAGCAAACAGTTTTGCTAGACTTGACAAGGACATTTAGTTTAGCTTTTATTGTATATCTAAATTAAATGTCTTTATCAAGTCATGCCGAACTGTTTGCTTTATCTTTTCTTCATTAATCTATACAGACATAGATATATACATACACACGTACATACACGCAGTGGAGGCACATGGCCTAGTGGTTAGAGCAGCGGACTTGCGGTCGAGGGATCGTGTGTTCGAATCTCGGACCGGGTGATGTGTGTGTTTATGAGCGAAAACACCTAAGCTCCACGCGGCCCCGGCAGAAGGTAATGGAAAACTTCTGCTGACTCTTTCGCCACAACTTTCTCTCACTCTTTCCTCCTGCATCTTGCAGCTCACCTGCGTCGGACAGGCATCCAGTCCAGGTGGGGAACCTATACGCCAAGATACCGGGAAACCGGCCCTTATGAGCCAGGCATGGCTCGAGAAGGAATAAAAAACATACATACACGCGGGTGCACATACACACGCACGCACACACGCATACATATATGTGTGTGAGTGTGTGTTTGTGTGCGTTTATGTGTATGTATGTATTAGTGTGGTGTAGGTTGAGTGATGCTTTGTGTGGTATTTAAAGTTAACATTGTTTAAAATCTGTAAAATGAAATATAAGCGTGAAAACAAAAGAAAGACAGATCAACAGTCTAGCTTATAGTTCGAAATTTCGGGGAAAATAGCATCTCACCACAAGGAAATGAGTGTGGTGGTGTTCAACTAGTATCGTTTGCTCAAATATGTTGGGGGTGGGAAATAACCAATCTACATCTTGTACCAGACAATCTACAGCAAATATAGCACATAATAGAAGAACCATCCGAAAGGTATATATCCGCATCAAAGAGCACATGCATGCAAAAACATCACTGAAAAAATCCCTAGGAAGTTCCAGTCCCTGGACCTTACAATTACCTTCAAGGCAACAGACCATAACATTGGTAATTTGAGCATCAAGGGAGCCATCCTCATTATTGAAGCTATCAATCAACAACATGCGCAACTTATCAACTGGTTATTGTAATAATACCATTCTGTAATAATACCATGTCACAAACTCCTTCTTCTATAAATGAGCATAAAAGCTCAACATGGACCAACATCGCCAATTTCTTCCTGGCTTACATGAGTATTGTTGTTTACACCTAGATCAGCACAGAGTATGGCCTTGACTATCTCATCTTTTATTCAGAAAAAGTGTATCTAAGACTACATCATGCAATGTGTCCATGCTATGTGTTAAAACTGCAGGGTGTTAATAACTTTTAAACATAATTTTACATAAGAACTTTTAGCTAATTCATAAACTTTGATTCGTATTCCTGTAAGTAAGAAATGGGCGGGAGGAAAGGGAGATAAAGTACAAGAGATAGAGAAAGAGAAGAGAGACGGAAAGAGAATGAGGAAGAGCGAAAAGGGGAAAAGAGAGGGAAAGAGATTCGACCATGACTTTACAGGTTGTTGTGTAAACCCTCCGGTTAGCTCAAATAGAGCCGGTCTAGTATGAACTCAATTAACCACAAGTGGTGCTATTAAACAAAACATGGCCTAGGAGGTTGATGGTTGAAACCTATCTGATGTTTTATGATGTTAAGCAAATATACAGCCGCAGAATTAATTAACATTTGTAAACTTATATAAGTTACTGTGCCGCGAGGAAGGACAACTTCCAATAAACACGCAGAAATGAAGTTTGAAGAGTGCAGATAATTAGTTCGGCATATGAAGAAGACGACATGTTCTGCATAGTGCTATGCTTTGTGTCTTAGAGTATTTAGCAGTGTTCCTTTACTGTTATCAAATTTTTAACCGCTTATTATCGTCCCAAAATTTAAGGTCCCTGCGTCCAAGAAACAACTAAATTACCAGTAAAGTATTGGGGTTGTTCTAAGTCATATATGCTACCCGCCTCCCCTATTTTGGGGGATCCTTTGTTCAGGATACCATTAGCATATATGATTAAAGTAACATTAACCGTTGACTTCATGCTTTCTTCTCTTTACCGAAAAATATGATTAGTTTAGTTGGAACTTAGCTTTTTTCACATCACAACTGTAAATATAATAGCACCTAAATCGATTTTATGTTAATATACTTCTAAAATGATTTGGTATTCCTTTCATAATAATTTGATAAAAGTGAGCAGAATAAATATAAAAATTATATATTGAACTGAAAAATTCTAATTCGGAAACAAACAGCGCTGTACGTACATTGTATTATATGTATGTGTACATAACTGAAAGAAACATCGATTACGAAATTTCTATGAAATTTCGATGTGATATATAGATATACGATACAAATTTTCAAAAATGAAGTCCGAATGGAGAATGTTTGTAAATAATAAAAAAAATAGAGGATAAAAATGACAAAGACAAAGCTTTAAGTATATAGAATCTCTAAAGGAAATAGAGGCTATAAACAAAGGAAGGCTAGAAAGAGAAAGAGAGAGAGCGAAGGTAGGAAACAGAAGAAGAAAAGGGATACAAATGCAAGACGTGGCAATGAATATGATTGCTTTGCGATTAGCGTGTTGTTGGAATCTTCGATAATTAAAGAAACCTCAAAACCACATTCTGATAAAAATAAATAATTCCTGCTAATTAATAAACTGCTTTCTCCGTTATTGTATACATAAATACACATATATATGCATACACATACATACACACGTACACGCACGAACACACACACACACTCGTGCATACACACACTTACACACACATATATATATGTAGTTATAGGTAAATAGATGTATGTATATATATATGTATATTTATATGTTTACACACACATACATATACATATATATGTATATGTATGTATGTAATATATATATATATAAATATATATTATATATATATATATATAATATATATATATATATATATATATATATAAATGAAAGAATGGAGTTGCGAACGAATTAACAAAATTCCTTTATTTTATTTTCGACATATGTTTCGAAGGCTGCATATTCCTAATGTCGAAAACAAAATAAAGGAATTTTGTTAATTCGTCGTTCAACTCCATTCTTTCATTTATTTGTATTTAAAAAAAGACACAAATTTCCACACAATAGCACGTGATCTCTGCCCTAGGCATGTAGCTTCAACCGTGTTTTTCTGACGTGAATTTGCTACCCAGGTTAACCGAATTATCCATAATAAGATACTTCACTCAACTACTCAATTATTTATATATATATATGTATATTATATGTTTACGCACACATACATATACATATATATGTATATGTATATGTATTATGTATGTATGTATGTATGTATATATATGTATATATATATATATATAATATTATATATATATATATATATATATATATATATATATGTATATATGTACATGTATATTTATATCGTGTATTATGTGTGGGTCTGTGTAAACAGCCATCCAGACAATGGCTTGGGCAAATCACTTCAAAACATATACTTCATAGGCTAGTGTAATGTATTGTATACTTACAGTCGGTATCAGATGTAGCTCAGTCCAACGTTCAAAGAAAGAAGCACATTCGTTGAGTTTATACTACAAAAAAGGCAAAAAAAGCTAAAACCCGAGTTTATTATAAAACATTGACATAAGCTTATACAAATGCATGTAATCATCTAATTGTATCTGACAATGATTACGTATATAAAACATGGTTACTTTATTGTATATTTCGAAGACGATGTCGATAGGAAAATTATATGGATACCAATGCTTACATGGGACAACATTGGAGCTTATTTTATCGAGCCAGGAAGAGTAAAAGATTAATTTGATTCCTTCGAGAGATTAGTGCCTAAAACAGCAAAGATCGAGAGTAAATAACGTGGACTATACTCTCACCACCACTCTTCACATTCTATCAATTCATCGCCTTCCTATTGTTTATTAATGTTTCTACACATATATATATATATGTGTGTGTGTGTGTGTGTGTGTGTATTTGCATATATTTATATATATATATAAATATATATAAATTGAATAAGGGTAGAAATTAATATTAATCAATTAAAACCAGTGGCCTAGCATATTAAAAAAATCTGAAGATTAAAATATTTTTACATACAAAACTTAAAGGACTGACCACTAAACGTGGATGGTCAACATGCTAGATATAGACGTCAAAATCGCTATTTTCCACGAAGAACACATTCTTCGTGGAAAATATCGATTTTGACGTCTATATCTAGCATATTGACCGTCCACTTTTAGTGGTCAGTCCTTTAAATTTTGTATATATGTGTATATATATATATATATATATATATATATATATATATATATATATATATATATATATACGTTTAAACAAACAGATATTGTTATATTCGGAATGGTCATATTGCCAGTTTAGCCAATAAAAACACACGCACTATATATTTGGTGTTATTTTGCTTCAGTGATATTTATTTTTTACTTTAATATTAATCTTATTTCGGCCAGAGTTCTTTCGTCACACTCCTGTGACCGCATCAGTGGTCCTTTGTTTTCTTCTTTCTTATTTGTTTGTGTCTCTCTTTACTAACCGTCAGCCATTTTGTATTTCTCTGGCCGAAATAAGATTAAGATTAAAGTAAAAAATAAATATCACTGAAGCAAAATAACACCAAATATATAGTGCGTGTGTTTTTATTGGCTAAACTGGCAATATGACCATTCCGAAATATAACAATATATATATATATATATATATATATATATACACAAATGCAAATTAGTGGAGGCACATAGCCTAGTGGTTAAAGCAGCAGACTTGTGGTCGAGGGACCGCAGGTCCGAATCTCAGACCGGGCGATGTGTGTGTTTATGAGCGAAAAAGCCTAAGCTCCACGCGGTTCGGGCAGAAGGTAATGGCGAAACTTCTGCTGACTCTTTCGCCACAACTTTCTCTCACTCTTTCCTCCTGCAACTTGCAGCTCACCTGCGACGGACCGGCGTCCCGTCCAAGTGGGGAATCTATATATGTGGTGTGTGGTGTGTGTATTACGATGTATTCGATGCTCTCCCAGTTTTGCCTTCGATTTAGGTCTATGGTATTTCATTAAGTTAAGCAGCAATGATGGCGTATAGATCTCATATCTTTTGCAACACCCCGTTCCCTGATTGATGTGATTTGCCAGGCTAATGTCCAACAGAAACATGTACGTCAGCAGGTTAACAAGCTTGAGCAGAAGTGAGAACTGCACAGAGAGGTGTATGAACAGAATGCTTGCAAAAGAACGAAATATTCTAAATTTATCCAAAGAACAAATAGCGCAGCAAGACCGAAGGAGAGCATTGAATCACTTGGTTCAAGCAAAGGACGTATTGAACCACTTGGTTCAAGCAAAGGACGCATTGAATCACTTGGTTCAAGCAAAGGACGTATTGAACCACTTGGTTCAAGCAAAGGACGCATTGAATCACTAGGTTCAAGCAAAGCTCACGACTGGATAGAAAGTCCCTGACCTCAGCCTTCTAATCAATTGTAACAATTCTACAAAGAGCAATAGTTAATTAAAATAGAGACTTACTTTCAATGCAGCATCATAGTAAGGACCTAGAGTTCCAGCGTTCACGGATTCAACCATAACTTTGGCACACCTGACGAATACCGATAATTATTTTTTAGCTCTGAATGAGTAGATTTATGACTAAAACTATTCCAGCCTTGGCAATATACATATGTGTGTGTGTGTATGTATATATGTATGAATATATGTATATATATATGCATATATGTATATATATATATATGCATATATGTATATATATGTACATATATATATATGTATATATATACATATATATATGTATACATATATATATGTATATATATGTATATATATATATGTATGTTATATATATATATATGTATATAATATATACATATATATATATGTTTAATATATATATGTGTGTGTATTTATATTACTTATATATATGTTTATATAAATATATGCATTTATATACATATATATATATATACATACATATATATATACATATAATATATACATATATATATATATATATGTATACATATATATATATATATATATAGATATATATATATATATATATATATATAATATATATATGTATGTATATATTCAAAAAAGTTTGGTACGGTTACATGTTTTTCTGTTTTGTTCTCTCACTCCATGTTTTAACACTCATTTTCGATCAAATTTCCTGCGAAATAACTTAGGATCCCTTGACGACAATGAAACCTTCATTTAAGTAAGGCATCTTCAGTCTGATGAATAGCTAGTAGAGTACCCCTAGTTCCGCTAGCTAGGAAACAGATAGATAGATAGATAGATAGATAGATAGATAGATAGATAGATAGATAGATAGATGTTTCTTTATTAGCCACACAGGGCTGCACACAGACAGGACAAAATTACAAGGTAGAGCTTTTCTTTTGGGGGTAAAAGCAGGGGGTTTGGTTTTCGATCAAAATGGAAAGAAAGAGTACAAAAAAAGGGGGGGATAAAATAAAATTTTAAAAAAAGAGGAGGAGGTGAGGAAAAAAAGGGGAGGTGAGGAAAAAAAGGGAAAGGAAAAAAAATTGATCAATAGGGATCGTTATCACAGAAATATCAATATGAAGTGTAAAGGGGAGGACAGGTGAGGTTTACCCGTGGAAAGAAAAGCCTACGGAAAAGACCACGGTAACCTCGGTCAATGAAGTCACATGTTATATTTCTTATTTTTATAGATAGATAGACAGATATTAAGAGGTGCTGTAAAGTTCCTGTCTTTGAGACAAAATAAAAAAGAAATAAAAACAAGACCCGTTAGTTATGATTTTATTCAATTATATTCTCCTCTCAGATTCATACATTTATTACAGCAGTCCTCCAGTTTCTCTAAACCTAAAAAAGAACCCGAAAGGTTGGGCTCCCAACTTGGCCTTTCATGATACTCTTAAAGCCAGGAACTTTTGAGTCCCACCTCCACTCTTGTATATATGTATATTTCTTTACTACCCACAAGGGGCTAAACAGAGAGGGGACAAACAAGGACAGACAAACGGATTGTGTATGCATGTATGTACGTGTATATGAATATATATACATGTATAAATATAAACAATTTAACTTTTTGCTTCTATTTTTATGAGCGGCGAGGTGTGTATATAGATATAGATAACATGATAATTTGTTTCCGAGCGCAGAGACGCCGTTGAAACAGCAGAAACATTAGGTAAATTACCCTTACAAAGCTGGTCGTTGACAAATTTTTCCGCTTTGTAAAGATTATTTTTCCAGTGTTTCTGCTGTTCTAACGGCGCCTCTGCGTTCGAAAATAAATTACATATATATATATATATATATATATATATATATATATATATTATACATATATACTTATATGTCTATATGCATACATATATGTATAAAATATTGACGTCAACAATACATACACATGTGTATATATTTATATATATATATATACTACCAGTATCGCCCGGCGTTGCTCAGGTTTGTAAGGGAAATAACTATAAAGCATTTTTAGAGAGTTATAGCCAAAAAATAGCAAAAAATGGAAAAAAATGATGGTAAATTTTTTTTGAGAGTTAAAAAAGGATGGAGTTGCGTCCCCTAGACAGTTTGTGGTTCGTGTTTCTGATTCTCGACCCCATGTCGAACTTATCGATTTTTTTCAGAACTGGGGAAACTTTTCAAAATTTTGGCTGCGTTAGTTTTGAATTATGACATTGGGCTATGTGTGTGTCAAGTTTCATCAGAATCGGTGAAAGCCGTGGTCAGGGTGAGGGTACAAGCAAACAGACACACAGAAACACGCACAGACAAACTGCCGTTTATATTATATATATATATATATAATAATATATATATATATATATAAGATAAAATCTTTATAAGAATGTATCATGTAGTTAGCGTGAAAAACCTCATAAGAGAAAAATCCACCAAATTTTCTCTTTAATATATTTATTTATATTATATAGAGGGCATTTATGTATAGTAATGCCCTCTATATAATACATATATATATATATATATATATATATATATATATATACATTCGCCATGGTAGATGGCTGGCCGCTACACATTCTTTATTTTCTCTCCTTGTTTCTTTCTGTGTTCCTTATTATTAATATGACATCATTACCTAATCTGTCCTCTTTGTTAAGACTACCGTATGTGCTATTTCAGAAATTTCTAACAAGGGGAGCGATCCCACAGGGTCAGTCTCCGTCATTAACTTGTCTTTGTTGTTATTATACTAATGCTGTTGATAATGCTGTACAATGACTCAATGCGCCATTGCCAACATTAACTAATGTGACCTCCTCACGCTTTTAAGAGATCAGAAAGAGCCTTCAGAAAAATATAGCAGATATTTCTAGCACTCGGTAGGGGTCAGCTGTTTAGTTGAAGATGACTGGGTTAATGCAAGAAATGGTAAGAGAAAAAACCAATATATTTTAATATTATTTATATCATTTATATATTGTTGACAGATAGATAGATAGATAGATAGATAGACAGATAGACAGATAGACAGATAGATAGATAGATATAATAGATAGATAGATAGATAGATAGATAGATAGATAGACAGACAGACAGACAGACAGACAGACAGATGCATAAATGTGTATGTATATATACATATTTATGCATATATATATGTGTATATATATGTATGAATATATATGTATGTGTATATATATATATATATATATATATATATATATATATATATATGAGTGTGTGTGTATGTATGTATATTCATACATATATATACATATATATAATTTGTATGTTAACTTTATAACTGAATACGTATGTGTGTGTGTGTGCGTTGTGTGAGTATGTGCATGTATGTATGTATGTATCTATGTATGTATGCATACGTATGAATGTATGTATGCATGCATGTATGTATGCGTATGGATGTATATATATATGTATACATGTATGTTTGTATCCGAAACACATTTAACTATATCAACATCCAGCTAGGTTTGAAAGCCATTCCGACAGTATATACTGTCTTGTTCCAGTACCTGCTGAGACATCCGTCTTTAACTCTACTAAACATCCTGGTTGCACACTGAGAAAATTGAACTCTAAATTGTCAATTAATTAATGGTTATTCTTAGATTGAACAGAGGCAACTCAATTATCCTTGCGAAAAAAATGTTTGCCTATGTCAATATCACGAACAGATACTCATACACACGGTCGCACAAACATATATACATTTGCACAAACACATGCATGTAGACACACACACATATATATATGTGTGTGTTTATATATATATATATATAGAAATATGTACTTACATACAAGTCGACGCTATATATATTATATGTAGAAAAATACATATATTATTATATGTAGAAAAAAGAATATATATATATATATGTGTATATATGTATATATATATATATATATATGTATATATATATATACATATATATATATATATATATATGTATAATATATATATATATATATATATATATATTATATATATATAATATATATATATATATATATATAATTTATATATAGAGGGCATAATTATACATACATGCCAGGAGGCATTATATATACTTGCCAAACGCTAAGAGGGACAATCAGTCATTTCTACCAAAATATTACTAATCCCACCGAATGCAATTTTTCAAAGTAAGACATTTAAAAATATAGGCCTGTATCACAGTGATTTCATACTACTTACGTAATCATCAGCAGGCCTGAATGTATTATAAATAAACACGACCCTGCCTCGCTTAAGCCGAACAGCTAACTGATCAACATCAACGAAACACATGGGTGAGTTTATATATATTACATCCGGGTGAATGGCAAACTTTTACAAAATTGCATTTCGGGAGAGGAAGTTTTTTTTCGGAATAAAAATTTTTGCAATTAAGGACAACTACTTAATAAGGAAAACTAACAAGAAATTGTCAGGTAGATAGCGTAAAAACCTCATAAGAGAAAAAATTTCGAAAATAATTATTTCTTATTGAACATATTAATTATATATAGAGGGCATAATTATACTACATGCCAGAGGCATTATATATACTTGCCAAACGCTAAGAGGGACAATCAGTCATTTCTACCAAAATATTACTAATCCCACCGAATGCAATTTTTCAAAGTAAGACATTTAAAAATATAGGCCTGTATCACAGTGATTTCATACTTACGTATCATCAGCAGCCAGGCCTGATATTATAAATAACAACGACCCTATAAATTAATATGTTCAATAAGAAATAATTATTTTCGAATTTTTTCTCTTATGAGGTTTTTACGCTATCTACCTGACAATTTCTTGTTAAGTTTTCCTTATTATAGTTGTCCTTAATTGCAAAATTATATATATATATATATATGTATATATGTATAATATATATTAATATATATATGTATATATGTATATATATATGTATATATATATAGCAATTAAGGACAACTACTTAATAAGGAAAACTTAACAAGAAATTGTCAGGTAGATAGCGTAAAAACCTCATAAGAGAAAAAATTTCGAAAATAATTATTTCTTATTGAACATATTAATTTATATATAGAGGGCATTATACATACATGCCGGAGGCATTCTACATACACGCCATACGCTAAGAGGGACAATCAGTCATTTCCTACCAAAATATTACTAATCCCCCGAATGCAATTTTTCAAAGAAAGACATTTAAAAATATATAGACCTGTATCACAGTGATTTCATACTTACGTAATCATCAGCAGGCCTGAATATACCATAGATAAACAACGACCCCGCTTCGTTTAAGCCGATCAGCTAACTGATCAACATCAACGAAGCACGTGGTTGAATTTATATATACTATATCCGATGAATGGCAAACTTTTACGAATTGCATTTCGGGAGAGGAAAAGTTTTTTCGGAATAAAAATTTAGCAATTAAGGACAACTACTTAATAAGGAAAACTTAACAAGAAATTGTCAGGTAGATAGCGTAAAAACCTCATAAGAGAAAAAATTTCGAAAATAATATTCTTATTGAACATATTAATTTATATATAGAGGGCATTATACATACATGCCAGGAGGCATTCTACATACACGCCATACGCTAAGAGGGACAATCAGTCATTTCTACCAAAAATATTACTAATCCCACCGAATGCAATTTTTCAAAGAAAGACATTTAAAAATATATAGACCTGTATCACAGTGATTTCATACTTACGTAATCATCAGCAGGCCTGAATATACCATAGATAAACAACGACCCCCGCTTCGTTAAGTAAGCCGATCAGCTACTGATCACATCAACGAAGCACATGGTTAATTTATATATACTATATCCGGATGAATGGCAAACTTTTACGAATTGCATTTCGGGAGAGGAAAAGTTTTTTCGGAATAAAATTTAGCAATTAAGGACAACTACTTAATAAGGAAACTTAACAAGAATTGTCAGGTAGATAGCGTAAAAACCTCATAAGAGAAAAAATTTCGAAAATAATTATTTCTTATTGAACATATTAATTTATATATAGAGGGCATTATACATACATGCCAGGAGGCATTCTACATACACCCATACGCTAAGAGGGACAATCAGTCATTTCTACCAAAAATATTACTAATCCCACCGAATGCAATTTTTCAAAGAAAGACATTTAAAATATATAGACCTGTATCACAGTGATTTCATACTTACGTAATCATCAGCAGGCCTGAATATACCATAGATAAACAACGACCCCGCTTCGTTTAAGCCGATCAGCTAACTGATCAACATCAACGAAGCACATGGTTGAATTTATATATACTATATCCGGATGAATGGCAAACTTTTACGAATTGCATTTCGGGAGAGGAAAAGTTTTTTCGGAATAAAAATTTAGCAATTAAGGACAACTACTTAATAAGGAAAACTTAACAAGAATTGTCAGGTAGATAGCGTAAAACCTCATAAGAGAAAATTTCGAAAATAATTATTTCTTATTGAACATATTAATTTATATATAGAGGGCATTATACATACATGCCAGGAGGCATTCTACATACCGCCATACGCTAAGAGGGACAATCAGTCATTTCTACCAAAAATTTACTAATCCCACCGAATGCAATTTTTCAAAGAAAGACATTTAAAAGACATTTAGCTGATCGCTTAAACGAAGCGGTCGTTGTTTATCTATGGTATATTCAGGCTGCTGATGATTACGTAAGTATGAAATCACTGTGATACAGGTCTATATTTTTAAATGTCTTTCTTTGAAAAATTGCATTCGGTGGGATTAGTAATATTTTTGGTAGAATGACTGATTGTCCCTCTTAGCGTATGGCGTGTATGTAGAATGCCTCCTGGCATGTATGTATAATGCCCTCTATATATAAATTAATATGTTCAATAAGAATAATTATTTTCGAAATTTTTTCTCTTATGAGGTTTTACGCTATCTACCTGACAATTTCTTGTTAAGTTTTCCTTATTAAGTAGTTGTCCTTAATTGCTAAATTTTTATTCCGAAAAAACTTTTCCTCTCCCGAAATGCAATTCGTAAAGTTTGCCATTCATCCGGATATAGTATATATAAATTCAACCATGTGCTTCGTTGATGTTGATCAGTTAGCTGATCGGCTTAAACGAAGCGGGGTCGTTGTTTATCTATGGTATATTCAGGCCTGCTGATGATTACGTAAGTATGAAATCACTGTGATACAGGTCTATATTTTTAAATGTCTTTCTTTGAAAAATTGCATTCGTGGGATTAGTAATATTTTTGGTAGAAATGACTGATTGTCCCTCTTAGCGTATGGCGTGTATGTAGAATGCCTCCTGGCATGTATGTATATGCCCTCTATATATAAATTAATATGTTCAATAAGAAATAATTATTTTCGAAATTTTTTCTCTTATGAGGTTTTTACGCTATCTACCTGACAATTTGTTAAGTTTTCCTTATTAAGTAGTTGTCCTTAATTGCTAAATTTTATTCCGAAAAAACTTTTCCTCTCCCGAAATGCAATTCGTAAAAGTTTGCCATTCATCCGGATATATATATATAAATTCAACCATGTGCTTCGTTGATGTTGATCAGTTAGCTGATCGGCTTAAACGAAGCGGGGTCGTTGTTTTATCTATGGTATATTCAGGCCTGCTGATGATTACGTAAGTATGAAATCACTGTGATACAGGTCTATATATTTTTAAATGTCTTTCTTTGAAAAATTGCATTCGGTGGGATTAGTAATATTTTTGGTAGAAATGACTGATTGTCCCTCTTAGCGTATGGCGTGTATGTAGAATGCCTCCTGGCATGTATGTATAATGCCCTCTATATATAAATTAATATGTTCAATAAGAAATAATTATTTTCGAAATTTTTTCTCTTATGAGGTTTTTACGCTATCTACCTGACAATTTCTTGTTAAGTTTTCCTTATTAAGTAGTTGTCCTAATTGCTAAATTTTTATTCCGAAAAAACTTTTCCTCTCCCGAAATGCAATTCGTAAAAGTTTGCCATTCATCCGGATATAGTATATATAAATTCAACCATGTGCTTCGTTGATGTTGATCAGTTAGCTGATCGGCTTAAACGAAGCGGGGTCGTTGTTTATCTATGGTATATTCAGGCCTGCTGATGATTACGTAAGTATGAAATCACTGTGATACAGGTCTATATATTTTTAAATGTCTTTCTTTGAAAAATTGCATTCGGTGGGATTAGTAATATTTTTGGTAGAAATGACTGATTGTCCCTCTTAGCGTATGGCGTGTATGTAGAATGCCTCCTGGCATGTATGTATAATGCCCTCTATATATAATTATATGTTCAATAAGAAATAATTATTTTCGAAATTTTTTCTCTTATGAGGTTTTTACGCTATCTACCTGACAATTTCTTGTTAAGTTTTCCTTATTAAGTAGTTGTCCTTAATTGCTAAATTTTTATTCCGAAAAAACTTTTCCTCTCCCGAAATGCAATTCGTAAAAGTTTGCCATTCATCCGGATATAGTATATATAAATTCAACCATGTGCTTCGTTGATGTTGATCAGTTAGCTGATCGGCTTAAACGAAGCGGGGTCGTTGTTTATCTATGGTATATTCAGGCCTGCTGATGATTACGTAAGTATGAATCACTGTGATACAGGTCTATATATTTTTAAATGTCTTTCTTTGAAAAATTGCATTCGGTGGATTGATTAGTAATATTTTTTGTAGAAATGACTGATTGTCCCTCTTAGCGTATGGCGTGTATGTAGAATGCCTCCTGGCATGTATGTATAATGCCCTCTATATATAAATTAATATGTTCAATAAGAAATAATTATTTTCGAAATTTTTTCTCTTATGAGGTTTTTACGCTATCTACCTGACAATTTCTTGTTAAGTTTTCCTTATTAAGTAGTTGTCCTTAATTGCTAAATTTTTATTCCGAAAAAACTTTTCCTCTCCCGAAATGCAATTCGTAAAAGTTTGCCATTCCCGGATATAGTATATATAAATTCAACCATGTGCTTCGTTGATGTTGATCAGTTAGCTGATCGGCTTAAACGAAGCGGGGTCGTTGTTTATCTATGGT
Organism: Octopus sinensis; assembly: GCF_006345805.1. NCBI lineage: Eukaryota > Metazoa > Mollusca > Cephalopoda > Octopoda > Octopodidae > Octopus > Octopus sinensis. Next base: position 25,677 of record NW_021832815.1, read on the forward strand.
ATATTCAGGCCTGCTGATGATTACGTAAGTATGAAATCACTGTGATACAGGTCTATATATTTTTAAATGTCTTTCTTTGAAAAATTGCATTCGGTGGGATTAGTAATATTTTTGGTAGAAATGACTGATTGTCCCTCTTAGCGTATGGCGTGTATGTAGAATGCCTCCTGGCATGTATGTAAATGCCCTCTATATATAAATTAATATGTTCAATAAGAATAATTATTTTCGAAATTTTTTCTCTTATGAGGTTTTTACGCTATCTACCTGACAATTTCTTGTTAAGTTTTCCTTATTAAGTAGTTGTCCTTAATTGCTAAATTTTTATTCCGAAAAACTTTTCCTCTCCCGAAATGCAATTCGTAAAAGTTTGCCATTCATCCGGATATAGTATATATAAATTCAACCATGTGCTTCGTTGATGTTGATCAGTTAGCTGATCGGCTTAAACGAAGCGGGTCGTTGTTTATCTATGGTATATTCAGGCCTGCTGATGATACGTAAGTATGAAATCACTGTGATACAGGTCTATATATTTTTAAATGTCTTTCTTTGAAAAATTGCATTCGGTGGGATTAGTAATATTTTTGGTAGAAATGACTGATTGTCCCTCTTAGCGTATGGCGTGTATGTAGAATGCCTCCTGGCATGTATGTATAATGCCCTCTATATATAAATTAATATTCAATAAGAAATAATTATTTTCGAAATTTTTTCTCTATGAGGTTTTTACGCTATCTACCTGACAATTTCTTGTTAAGTTTTCCTTATTAAGTAGTTGTCCTTAATTGCTAAATTTTTATTCCGAAAAACTTTTCCTCTCCCGAAATGCAATTCGTAAAAGTTTGCCATTCATCCGGATATAGTATATATAAATTCAACCATGTGCTTCGTTGATGTTGATCAGTTAGCTGATCGGCTTAAACGAAGCGGGGTCGTTGTTTATCTATGGTATATCAGGCCTGCTGATGATTACGTAAGTATGAAATCACTGTGATACAGGTCTATATATTTTTAAATGTCTTTCTTTCTTTGAAAAATTGCATTCGGGGGATTAGTAATATTTTTGGTAGAAATGACTGATTGTCCCTCTTAGCGTATGGCGTGTATGTAGAATGCCTCCTGGCATGTATGTATAATGCCCTCTATATATAAATTAATATGTTCAATAAGAAATAATTATTTTCGAAATTTTTTCTCTTATGAGGTTTTTACGCTATCTACCTGACAATTTCTTGTTAAGCTTTCCTTATTAAGTAGTTGTCCTTAATTGCTAAATTTTATTCCGAAAAAACTTTCCTCTCCCGAAATGCAATTCGTAAAAGTTTGCCATTCATCCGGATATAGTATATATAATTCAACACCATGTGCTTCGTTGATGTTGATCAGTTAGCTGATCGGCTTAAACGAAGCGGGGTCGTTTTTATCTATGGTATATTCAGGCCTGCTGATGATTACGTAAGTATGAAATCACTGTGATACAGGTCTATATATTTTTAAATGTCTTTCTTTGAAAAATTGCATTCGGTGGGATTAGTAATATTTTTGGTAGAAATGACTGATTGTCCCTCTTAGCGTATGGCGTGTATGTAGAATGCCTCCTGGCATGTATGTATAATGCCCTCTATATATAAATTAATATGTTCAATAAGAAATAATTATTTTCGAAATTTTTTCTCTTATGAGGTTTTTACGCTATCTACCTGACAATTTCTTGTAAGTTTTCCTTATTAAGTAGTTGTCCTTAATTGCTAAATTTTTATTCCGAAAAAACTTTTCCTCTCCCGAAATGCAATTCGTAAAAGTTTGCCATTCATCCGGATATAGTAATATAAATTCAACCATGTGCTTCGTTGATGTTGATCAGTTAGCTGATCGGCTTAAACGAAGCGGGGTCGTTTTTTATCTATGGTATATTCAGGCCTGCTGATGATTACGTAAGTATGAAATCACTGTGATACAGGTCTATATATTTTTAAATGTCTTTCTTTGAAAAATTGCATTCGGTGGGATTAGTAATATTTTTGGTAGAAATGACTGATTGTCCCTCTTAGCGTATGGCGTGTATGTAGAATGCCTCCTGGCATGTATGTATAATGCCCTCTATATATAAATTAATATGTTCAATAAGAAATAATTATTTTCGAAATTTTTTCTCTTATGAGGTTTTTACGCTATCTACCTGACAATTTCTTGTTAAGTTTTCCTTATTAAGTAGTTGTCCTTAATTGCTAAATTTTTATTCCGAAAAACTTTTCCTCTCCCGAAATGCAATTCGTAAAAGTTTGCCATTCATCCGGATATAGTATATATAAATTCAACCATGTGCTTCGTTGATGTTGATCAGTTAGCTGATCGGCTTAAACGAAGCGGGGTCGTTGTTTTCTATGGTATATTCAGGCCTGCTGATGATTACGTAAGTATGAAATCACTGTGATACAGGTCTATATATTTTTAAATGTCTTTCTTTAAAAATTGCATTCGGTGGGATTAGTAATATTTTTGGTAGAAATGACTGATTGTCCCTCTTAGCGTATGGCGTGTATGTAGAATGCCTCCTGGCATGTATGTATAATAATGCCCTCTATATATAAATTAATATGTTCAATAAGAAATAATTATTTTCGAAATTTTTTCTCTTATGAGGTTTTTACGCTATCTACCTGACAATTTCTTGTTAAGTTTTCCTTATTAAGTAGTTGTCCTTAATTGCTAAATTTTTATTCCGAAAAAACTTTTCCTCCCCGAAATGCAATTCGTAAATTTGCCATTCATCCGGATATAGTATATATAAATTCAACCATGTGCTTCGTTGATGTTGATCAGTTAGCTGATCGGCTTAAACGAAGCGGGGTCGTTGTTTATCTATGGTATATTCAGGCCTGCTGATGATTACGTAAGTATGAAATCACTGTGATACAGGTCTATATATTTTTTAAATGTCTTTCTTTGAAAATTGCATTCGGTGGGATTAGTAATATTTTTGGTAGAAATGACTGATTGTCCCTCTTAGCGTATGGCGTGTATGTAGAATGCCTCCTGGCATGTATGTATAATGCCCTCTATATATAAATGTATATATATATATATATATATTATATATAATATATATAATATAATGTATGTATATTATATAATATATATATATATATATATGTATGTTATATATATATATGTATATATGTATATATATATATTTTATATATATTAAGGCGGCGAGCTGGCAGAAACGTTAGCACGCCGGGTGAAATGCGTAGCCGTATTCGTCTGCCGTTATGTTCTGAGTTCAAATTCCACCGAGGTCAACTTTGCCTTTCATCCTTTCTGGGTCGATAAATTAAGTACCAGTTATGTGTATATATGTATATATATATATATATATATATATATATATATTGTATATATATATATATATATATATATGTATATATATATATATATATATATATATATATATGTATTATGTAATATATATATATATATATATATATATATGTATATATATATATATAATGTATATATGTATATATCTATTTTATATATATATTAAGGCGGCGAGCTGGCAGAAACGTTAGCACGCCGGGTGAAATGCGTAGCGGTATTTCGTCTGCCGTTATGTTTCGAGTTCAAATCCACCGAGGTCAACTTTGCCTTTCATCCTCTTCTGGGTCGATAAACATTAAGTACCAGTTCTTACCCACTGGGGTCGATGTAATCGACTTAATACCTATGTCTGTCCTTGTTTGTCCCCTCTGTGTTTAGCCCCTTGTGGGTAATAAAGAAATAGGTACTGAGTTGTCAAACATTTAAACCAAAGTTTCTGAAAACAACTTGTCTCACCATCCCATAGGCCTCCCCTTTGAGAAACACTGATTTAACCTAAATTTGAGACACCAGAAAAAAAACAAAGATTGACTTTTTTCTATTCCAAAGAAAAACGATTTTATTTACACAAATATACAACCGAAGAGTTTAAAGTACCAGTAATGATAAGGCTGTTGACTGGGAGAACACAAACATGGTTTAAACAGTAAGCTTGGCAGGAAAGAAACCTGCCTTTAAGCAGTACAAAAACAACATAAAATGGAAGGTACAGTTATGTACAGGTTGACGGAAGAAAAGCAGGACAAAAACAGCTTTATCGATCGCATTCTCACCTGGAATCGAATCTTGTAACTTTTTCAAGACTTATACACGCCCTGATACCGTCGGTACCTACATATCAAATTTGAGCGCAATCGGATTGAGGATGCCCCAGATCCTAGAAGACACACACACAGACAGACAGAACGGATTTTATATAATAGATATGTACATCTGTATGCTGTCTATACACTGTGATGCTCTGCTATTGTATCGAAATAAAACTATTCAATTTATAAGGGGTGTATATGTGTATTAGCATGTATATATGCGCACATAAGTATTACATATATATATATATATATATATATATATATATATATATATATATATATATATTGCACTTCATACCGAAGACATGACACGATGTAGGTAAAGAACTTGAGAATTGAAAAGTTTACGCGAAACCGGTTTTTCTCCAAAAACAATGTTACTATACACAAAATTTTATAACATTTTTCTAACATAACGACTTAAACATATTCTTTAACCTTATAAACAAGCCTTCTGTAGTTTTTTCACTCTCTTCTATTTTTTATATACACACACAACACACACACACACACACAATATATATATATATATATATAATATATAATATATATATATATATATATTATATTATATACATACATACATACATATACGTATTGTTTTTAATCAGTTTATTACCTATCACTACCGCTAAACAAACATCTATAATCTGTGAAATCTTTTTAAACAATTCACTAATTCACCGGAAAAAAAATTATTCTTTTATGAAGTGGCTTCAATTCTGGTGGAGCTTTTTGAACGATAATGAAAATCGATAATTGATCAATTGATTAAGAAATTCTGCAGATGAAACTCATGCAACACTTCGACCTGAAGGCTTGTTTTATATGGTTAAAGAATATATTTAAGTCGTTATGTTAGAAAAATTTTGTGTATAGTAACATAGTTTTGGGAGAAAAATCGGTTTCGTGTAAACTTTTCAATTTCTCAAAGTTCTTTACCTACATCATGTCATGTCTTCGTTATGAAGTGCACATATATATATATATATATAAATCATCTACGAACTTCTGGAGAAGTAACCCAAGAAGTTATTTGCAATGAACAGCTTCTTTCAGAGTGTTCTGTTCTTTAGTTTCTATTTACCATACTTTAAAATATATTAATAGATGTTGACGGATTGAAAGATGATCACCGGAATCTCTCTAAGTTCACATCACTAGAAATTTAGAAAGCAATATTGTGCTAGTCTATGCCAATACGTTATTTAATGTATTAAATACACAGACACATACATACACACATACACATACACATACACATACACACATACACATACACACATACATACATATATATACTTATATATACATACATATATATATATATGTATATATGTATATATATGTGTGTGTGTGTGTGTGCGCGTGTGTGCGTGTGTGCGCGCGTGTGTGGTGGAGACGCAATGGCCCAGTGGTTAGGGCAGCGGACGCGCGGTCGTAGGATCGCGGTTTCCATTCACAGACTGGGCGTTGTGAGTGTTTATTGAGCAAAAACACCTAAAGCTCACGAGGCTCCGACAGGGGGAAGGGCATCCCTGCTGTACTCTTTCGCAACAACTTTCTTTCACTTTTCTTTTGGCCTGCTCGCTTAGCCAACGGGGTGGCGTCATTTGAAGGCTAAAACAATGCGAAGTGCATTGTCACCAGCGATGTGTAGCAACATCTGATAGCCTGGTCGGTCACGGTGATATATATATATATATATATCTTCAGCCCTGGACCCAACGTGCATGAGTTTCTCGAAAAGTATATTCAATACGTCAAACATGTTAAAAATATATATATACATATATAATGGCGTAGGAGTAGCTGTGTGGTAAGTAGCTTGCATACCAACCACATGGTTCAGTACCGGTTTCAGTCATTGAGCCTTCTTCAACTGTAACAATTAAATAATTAAATTTAGAAAAAGTCTCAATGACTGAAACCGGTACTGAAATGTTTTTTATAAAATTATTTTAGCATTTTCTATCTTGACTTTTTTCCATATATATTACCTCGTGTGTTCCTTTTCATCCTTATACATATACATACATATATATATATATATATATATATATATATATATATATATATATATATAATATATATATATATACATACATACATACATACATACATACATACATACATACATACATATCCATCATTTTCTGTTAAAATGTCTAATTGATGACTTTCATTTCTTCATTTCCCTGAAGAGAAGATTACATTGTTTTACGCCATTTTATTCCTTTGGAATAATACCAGTCATATCTTCGAAACATGTGTCGGAAGTAAAAGAATTTGAATAACACCTGCGTTTAACTCCATTTATTTATTTATATATATTATACAAAATATTTCACGTAAACCCGAAGTTTCCACCTTTAAAAACAAGGAGTTACAACCTTTTTACTTGTGTGATTTTTTGCTACCCTGGTAACTATTTATATATTTTTCCGTGTTAATTGTTAACAAGGGGAAAATACACACATCTATCTATCTATCTATATATATATATATATAATATATATATATATATAATATATATATATATATTATATATATGCATTATATATGTATGTATGTATATATATTATACATATGTACATATATATGTATGTGTGTGTGTGTGTGTGTGTGTGTAGAATTCAATTGTTCTTTCGGTTTTGGGTCCACTATAATCCCAGTTAAGTTTCGGTTGGGTAACGAAAAACAATTAGAGACATTTTTTTTTAGGATAGTCCACAAAGGACTTTTCCCCCAATTGAATTCAATACAAATTACTTGGTAGTTGAATGGAGAAAGGTTTCGGCAGCAAAGCATTTATGTGAAGGCATGTCTCATTCAGCTTTCAAACCACCCACGTCAACATCATCACCTTTTCATTCTATGTCTGTCGTACGATATTTCAAGGACACGCAAAAATAACAATACAAGAATACCTATATGAGTGAGTGAGTGAATGAGTGAGTGAGTGAGTGAGTGAGCAAGGGAGGGAGGGAGGGAGAGAGTGAGTGAGTGAGGGAGGGAGTGAATGATTGAGTGCGTGAGTGAAAGACTGAGTGAGTGAATGAGTGAGCGAGGGAGGGAGGGAGGGAGAGGTTAAGTGAGGGGGGAGGGAGAGAGAGAGAGAGTAAGTGAGGGAAGAAGGGAGGGAGTGAATAATTGAGTGCGTGAGTGAGTGAGTGAGTGAGTGAGTGAGAGTGTGTGAGTGAGTGAGTGTGTGTGAGTGAGTGAGTGAGTGAGGGAAGGAGGGAGGAGGGAGGGAGTGAGTGAGTGAGTGAGTGAGTGAGTGAGTGAGTGAGTGAGTGAGTGTGCGAGTGAGTGAGGGAGGGAGGGAGGGAGGGGAGGGGGAGGGAGGGAGGGAGTGCGGTGGGGTGTATGTCTTTGTCGGTGTGTGCTTGTGTCTTAGTATCTTTGTGTATATGGTATTAATGCGTAGATTCAGAAACGTAATAATAAAACAAAAGCTACTGATACATGAAAACAACACCGAACAATGCAGCTAAGGTGTTTTTTTATTTTATTTTCGGTGATAACAATATCACCTGTAACGAGATCATTCCCAAGACACTTGTTGTCCACATTGATAATGCGACAACGTATATCCTCATTAGCAAACAACACATCTTGAAGATAAGATCGACAAGAGTTAGCCAAGTTCGTCACAATTCTTTCATAGAAAAGATCAAACGCGAAACAGTCACATGTTCAATTTAACACGTTAAAAGATGTTCCATACAAACACATATACACACACATATTTATATACAAATGTACGTGTGTATATAAACATGTATATTTTTGTATATAAACACACAAATATAGTTATGTTCATATACATACGATGGTAAGTCAAAAGTTAAGTGCATTCTTACTTCTGTAACTTAATAAAACAAAAGCCTGGGTTGGACAGTGATATCATTTTTCGACAGTGTCTCCTTGATTTTCGATTAAATTCGTCCCCAAAGTCCATCCCCATCCTCTCCATGGTGGGGACGCTGGCAACGGGTAGTGTCAGAGCTATGCCGTCGGGAACTTCGGTTCCTGGTAGGGCCACCCAAGGCGGATTGGTCTGACACCGAGTGGTATTAGGGCCACAACCCGGCAGACGGGGCTCTGGTGAATATCCTCGGAGTGTCTGTTTCCGCAACCGGCGGCTCCTCGGTCGTTCTGTCCCTGCGTCTGCGGACAATCTGCGGCAAACAAGATGTCTCTACATGCGGGATTGTTGGGGACCGCTTGTGAAATTCATATTCCCACGAAACTTCTACTGCCATGGTTCAAGATGCCTCGAGGGTGGTGGAAGAAGCCGACTCAACCCGCCCAGGGTGAATGTCGCCACAAGTAAGTAAGTAAGTATGCGGCTCACAAGCTTGCTCGTTCCATCGGAGAAGATTTTTTACTGGTCATGCAGCCATTTATGCACAACAACCTGCGCTTCTTCGTCCTCAGATTCGTCCTAAAATATATTTGAGCTATCAAAAGTGATGATAGTCGAAAGGAGTGAGACCGGGACTATATGCAGTTTGTTCCAACAATTTGAAGTACAATTTTCTAATTGTTTTGACGCTTTGGGCGGCCGTACGTTGGCGTACATTTTCCTACAATAACAGAAACAGTTCTTGCTTTAAGATGCCATAGCTTTTGTATTTCAATTTCCAGGTCCTTATATTTACTTAATTGGTCAAATTCCTTTAGATATATTTTTATCAGTCGGTACACTTACATCTATTAGTCTACAAGTATTTTCTTCCAGCCTTTAATGACTATGTCTGGTCGATTAGCCTTGATTGTTCTGTTGGGTTGACTGGAAAATCTCAGAGGACAGTGACATTTTACCTTCAACGAATGTCTCCGATACATTGTCATCTGCTGGTATTGATACATCGATTAAAAGGCTGCTTTTTTCTTGTGATCTCTGACGACTACATCAAGTCTATTAGCCTTGATTTCTCTATCTGTATGTGTTGGCATAATCCAGAGTATGACTGCGCTGTCATTTTCTGATGCTTTTACTGGAGTGTGCCAATACCATCTTTTTTTCTGTTGTCATTCTATAGTGTTGGCATAGCTTTTGGTGTATATAGGTCCCAACTCTGTCATGTCTATGGATATATTCCTTCTTAGCCAGAACTGATTAGCCAGAGAGAATATGATTCATTGTTTATCCCCATCATCCCATATTCTGCAATTACTTGTATTTATATAGTTATGGTTTTCATTGTGTGTTTCTGGTGATTTCTGGTGGGGAGGCTTTGATCTTGTGCTGCAGTTAAAAAATCCTTCAGTCTCTGCTTTGAGTCCTGAACTTCTCAGTCTTTGTTTATATTTTACTTTGTTTATTTCTTTTCTACTCTTTTACTTGTTTCAGTCATTTGACTGTGGCCATGCTGGAGCACCGCCTTTAGTCGAGCAAATCGACCCCCAGGACTTATTCTTTGTAAGCCTAGTACTTATTCTATCGGTCTCTTTTGCCGAACCGCTAAGTTACGGGGTCGTAAACACACCAGCATCGGTTGTCAAGTGATGTTGGGGGTGGGGGGACAAACACACACGCATAAACATATACACACACACATGCATATATATATATATATATATACATATACATATATACGACGGGCTTCTTTCAGTTTCCGTCTACCAGATCCACTCAAAAGGCTTTGGTCGACCCGAGGCTATAGTAGAAGACACTTGCCCAATGTGCCACGCAGTGGGACCGAACCCGGAACTATATGATTGGTAAACAAGCAACTTACCACACAGCCACTCCTAGCTTAACTCAATATATGCCATGTAGAGGCTTTTCTTGCCATCGTTTTATCATAATTTGTTGTTCCAATTTTGGCTTGGATTTCAGTTGTTTTACAATTTTTGTTGTTTCTTCCTTATCTTCATAGTAATCAGGTTTCTTGTATTTTTCAGCTTCTTTAATGATAGAAAGCAGTTTTTTTTTTTGTTTTCCTCGTGTTTTGTGATTATTTGTATCGGTTTTCCTTGCTTCAGAGTTAGGTATTTCTAAAATCTTATAGTGATTGTTTTATAATAAAGTCTGCCATTATTTTTCTTGTTTTCCTGTCTAGTTTGATTAGTTCATTTAGAATCCAATTAAGAATATTGGTGCTGTAACTTATAACTGGAACAGCTAGGATATTGATACCTATTATCTTATTTTTTGCATTAAGCTCTTTCTCAGTACTAATCTTATTCGTCTATAGTATTCCTTTCTTATCTTCTCTTTCATTGTGTGTGATGTACCGTATCTAGTTCATTGATTCCTAAGTATTTGTATGTCTGGCTTTGGTCTAATTCTCTTATTTCATTAGCTTTATCTAGTGTGATATTGTTACCCTTAACTAGTTTTCCTTTTTTAAGGTTGCTTTGGCACAATTTTCTAAACCGAATTTCATGTTTATTTCTTTGATAAATCGATGCACTGTCCATAGTAATATTTCCAGCTGTTTGTGATTTGTAACATACAGTTTTAGATCATCCATAAATAAGAGATGGTTGATTGTTTTACCGTAACAGTTGTATTCACATCTAGTTCTGTTTAGTATGTCAGTTAAAGACGTCAGTGCCAACCAGAAAAGGAGTGGAGAGAAAGTGTCTCCCTGGAATAGTCCTCTCCTAATGGGGATGGAGCTGCGGCACTGTTTGCCATTTATTCATGGAATGTTTTACATGTATTTTATTATTATCCATGGCTAACTTATCCATGGCTAGTCAAAAGTTTACCGTGAAAAACCCTTTGATAATCGACCCCAGCCATACTTAGACCTTTCTTAGACTGTCTTCAGTTATGGCATTATTGATCAATAACTGGTCGTTACAACCATATGAGCCCTTGCCGCATCTCTTCTGCTCTTCTGGAAACAAGTTGGCTTCATCCAGATGTTTTCCTATTCTCTACGAAATAAATGAAGAGAACGACCTTCTCCGGAAGGCAAAAAGAAGAATATTTTATAAGATTTCTGAATTCGAAACTAAACCGGAAATAGTCAACAACAATTTTACTGAAAACTACTTCCCCTATATATAATAATACGTGCCTGAAAACGTTAAGAAGTGAAAGCGCTTGCACATTTATATAAATAATGCTTACTCGCATTGCGTGAAATCTCTTCCCAAAAGTTAGTGTTTTTCGACTTTCTAAAAAGGTTCTTTTCTCAATCTTTACTCTTTGAGAAAAGATCTTCTCTCCAAATATATATATAATTAAATAAGGGTATTTTAAATAAAAATGTTCTCTATCCGGTAAATTAACTGCTGTAGTTTATTAACTGCAGAGTAATTTCCGATCTCAGCGCGCCAAAGTGAAGGCATTTAAGAGCTACACATAAACACAATTTGCGGAACTATATACAATGCTGGATTTCGGTCGAGCGCCCTGTATCTAGTTCTGGAAATTGTGTTTCGCAAATGACAGACTATGCTGATGATCTTGCAGATGTTTATGTATTCATATACGGAAATTATTAACAAGTGAAACTAATTAGTACATAGGTAATCGTTTCTTTGTTTTGTATATTTTCATTTGTCTTGCTTATTTTTACGCTTTGGTCTTTTACTGAATTTTTTCTTGACAACACACTCTCCGTGGAAAATGGCGATTTTGACGTCTATATCTAGCATACAGGCTGTCCACTTTTAGTGGTCAATCCTCTAAATTTTGTATATATATATATAGGCATGGCATATATGTTAACATATACAAGCACACACTGGCAGTATTCTTTTCTATCGCATATTTCAGAAACGTTCGACGATAATATATAATGAATAGACAAGGTAATTGACTTTCCACCCTGAAGCTTCCTAAAATGTAATCGTAAAATGTTATACGTCCATTTAATCAGTGGCGTCTAAGATGTTAGCTTTTAAAAAAAATAGCATGGATGCTTCTGATCAAAGAAATCCAAATGCCAGTTCGTAGCATGTCAGTAAAAGAAATAATTGCCCGATATTCAATATGTATAAATTTGTATGTATAATAATATATTTATACACACACGCACTCACTCACAAACACACGCAGATATGCATGTAGAAATGTGTGTATATGCACGTATATATATACTTTATTTAAAAGTAGCAGAAATTCAACAAAACTTGTTACTCGGAGTTTCACGTTCCCGTTCGTCGGACAGGAACGGGATTGTGAAACTCCGAGTAACAGGTTTTGTTGAATTTCTGCTGCTTTTAAATAAAGCCTATTACTCTACCCCTGGTATTTGAGTACTCTTTTTTCCACCTTGTTTCACATTTATGTGTTTACTCAGGTATGTATATATATATATATATATACACTCATGCGCGCATATATATGTATATGAATCTATATGTATGTTCATGTATTAAAACATATTTGTCATTATAATATATTATATGGGATTATGTGTGAAGGCGCGTGGATTAGTCGTTAGGGGCATTCGGTTCATGATCGTAAGGTCGTGAGTTCAATTCCCGGCGGCGCGTTGTGTCCTTGAGCAAGACATTTTATTTCACGTTGCTTCAGTCCACTCAGCTGGCAAAAATGAGTTGTATCAGTATTTCAAAGGGCCATCCTTGTCACACTCTGTGTCACGCTGAATCTCCCCGAGAACTACGTTAAAGGCACACGTGTCTGTGGAGTGCTCAGCCACTTGCACGTTAATTTCACGAGCAA
>NW_021832816.1:0-12500 GCF_006345805.1 Octopus sinensis
TGCACATTCTCACACACACTCCACACACTCACACACGCATATATATATGTATCATGTATGTGTATGTATGTAATATATATGTATGTATAATATTTTTTTCGTTTCAGCTCAGAGCTGCGGCCATGCTGATGCATATATATATACATATATATATACACATATATAGATAAATATACACAATATATATAATATACATATACATATATATATATATACATATATTATATACATATATATATACATATATATACATATATATATATATATATATACAAATATATATATATATATAGATATTTACATATATATATATATTATAATAATATATAATATTATATATATATATATATATACATATATATAAAATATATATATATATACATATAATATATAGTTTATGTATGCTTATTTATTTATATATGCATACATACGTGGCAGCGATGGTGGTTTCACACTGGTGTGAAGTGCAGTTCAGCGAAAACGGTGTTCAATATCGTTCGGCAGATCGATAATAGTTAAGAACTGTTCGTGAGAAAAGACAACCCTGGATCCTATGTTCACATAAGACAGAGTTTCTCAGCCCCTTTTTTTGCATATGGACCGCTTTGATTCCCATTTATTTCTATTGGACCTCCGTAACCATTCCTTGTTTAAAAAAAAAGAACGTCAAACTATTTTGTTTGTTGTAGATGTGTAAACAATTTATTACACAAAAGCTTTAACTACAAAATCTTAAATGGACATTCGAGGTTCATCTGGACCCCGGTTGAGAACCACTGTGCATATGTGCATATATATATATATATATAAAGTTAATCCAAACAAGAAAACAAAAACAAAAAAACACAACAACGCAAGGACGTGGACCAAATAAAGTATTATTGGACGCTCAGGAAAGAAGGGAAGAAGGAGGGTTTTACGTTTCGAGCGGAGCTCTTCGTCGGAAAAATAGGAGAAAAAACATCCCGAGAAGGGAAGACAGAGGAAATAAAATCGCCAACTGTACACACGAGGTCATATATTATACATATATATAATATATAATATATATATATATATATATCTATATATATATATATATATATATATATAAATATATATATATATATATATATATGTGTGTGGTGTGTGTGTGTGTGTGTGTGTGTGTGTGTGTGTGTAATGTATGTATGTATGTATATAATACAAAATGGGACAAGAACACGCAAAACATACGGACAATTAGGTGATACAAAAAGGGACAACAAAACATCTTGATAGACGATACAAAGAAAAAAGGACGGGTCTTTCGAAGCCATCTATCCTCAGTCAAGTACCAGATTATCTTCGCAATGTGTGTGCGCGTGTGTGCGTATGTATGTATGTGTAAATACATGTACATATATTCACGCCCATACACACATACGCACGCACACGCAAAAACACACACACACACGCACACACATACACACAGATATATATAGACGCAGGTGTGGCTGTGTGGTAAGAAGCTTGCTTTCTAACCATATGTTTCCGGGTTCAATCCCACTGCATGGCACCTTGGACTAGTGTCTTCTACTACAACATTCGTGCCGACCAAAGACTTGTGAGTGGATATTGTAGACATATATATATATATATATAATATATATATGTATGTACGTATGCATGTATGTATGTGTGACTGTATGTTTGTGTGTCTGTGTTTGTCCCCCACTCTTGACAACCGATGTTGGTATGTTTACGTTCTCGTAACTGAGCAGATCAGCAGAAGAGACCGATAGAATAAGTACTAGGCTTACAAAGAATAAGTCTTGGGGTCGATTTGCTCGACTGAAGGCGGTGCTCCAGCATGGCCGCACTCAAATGACTGAAACAAGTAAACGAGTAAAAGAGTAAAAAGGAGAAAGAGTAAAGAATTACTGCGAGTTACATTAAATAGATTTACATTAAATAGATTTACATTAAATAGATTTACTATTTAGTATTTCAAGATTTTATGTAATTTCTTTAAAAATATATCTGTTAAAAGGAGATGTTATTTTCAATTTTGCGAAATTATGACGACAGTTTATTGAGCGCAGACTGCATTTGCCCAAACTCGTATATACATGCCCTTTATGCTGCACTTTGTGTAACCTTTATCTTATGCAATAGTAGTGGCAACAGCAGCACCAGTAGTAGTAGTAGTAGTAGCAATAGTAGTAGTAGTTGTTGTTGTTGTTGTTGTATATACCTAACGTTTTGCTTTCATCTTGTTCATCTCATGTCTGCAACTTGTAAGTCTTTCGGCTGGAGGACAGCACGACATAACATCCGCTATCGCTTTTAATGGGATTATGATATGCACACACAAACACACACACTCACACACACACACACACACACACACACACACACACACACACACACACACACACAGAGACATGTATAGATATACATACAGACATGTATACATACATGTATATATATGTATATATATATGCATATATAAACACACACACATATATATGTATATATGTATATGTATATATATATATACATATATATGTATATATATATAAATTAGATGTATATATATATATACATATATATTGCATATATTATATATATATATATATATATAATATATATATATATATATATATATATATATATATATAGATGTATATATATATATATATATACATCTATGTATGTGTGTGTGTTAATATGTGTATACATTGTCGTGAGTAAATGTGCGTGGTAGTAACTGAGAGAAAACAAACTTGGTACCAGTTCTAATAGGATTGAGTGCTATTTGAACGCATTAAAGGTTTGTTACGCAGCTTTTTAATGGGGGTTGGAGTGGAATAATAACCGCATCAGACAAAAACGTGTATTTCGAATTCTTATTTGTTATCAGTATGAGATACTAAAAGAGAAGTAACTTTGCACTCACTAAGGGACAAATCTTCTGTTTTAAACATATCAATCAAAATTATTGAATTGGTGGCGCACATACAGAGTAGTAATACTTTTAGATCTTCCTGGTGGTTGTGGTAGTGAGAACTAATTAATTTGGTCAGCTTTGAAAAGTTTATATTCTTCTACTCTAGCTTCGGGCCCACCAAAGCCTTGTGAGTGAATTTGGTAGACGGAAACTGAAAGAAGCCCGTCGCATATATTTAAGTGTATGCGCGTGTGTTTGTGTCGCTTGACAACCGATGCTAGTGTGTTTAACGTCCCCGTTACTTAGCGGTTCGGCAATAAGAGACCGATAGAATAAGTACTAGGCTTACAAAGAATGCGTCCTGGGGTCGATTGCTCGACTAAAAGCTGTGCCCCAACATGGCCACAGTCAAATGACTGACACAAAGTACAAGAGTAAAAGAATATATAACTAACTAACTAACTACTATATTATATTATAAATATATATATATATATATATTATATATATATATATATATATAATATAACGGCGGTGCATCAGCATGGCCGCAGCTCTGAGCTGAAACTAGAAAAAAAAAATATATATATACATACCATACATACATATATATATGTATATATTATATAAAATATATATATATATATATATATATATATATATATATTAATATATATATACTATATACATACATACGCACATGCATACATGTACATACATACATACATATAAATATATACATACATACATACATACATACATACATACATACATACAAACGCATGTTCTACGTTCTCGTTTATTATCTTCGAATCGAAAATTAAGTGTTAACGATTGCCTGCGGTTCAAATATTTAAAAATTTATACATAGTAAATAAAAAATAAGAATTACAAAAAAATATATATATAAGGAATATAAAATATTAATATGATCCCCCACCCCACCCGCACCGCTCGTCAGTCCTTCCCCTTTTTTTCTTTAACTTTCTTTTTAATCCCTCTTCTTTTCTTTCTTCTCCTCTCTCATCATCTCCTTACCGCCTTAGTCATCTTCTCTGTTTGTCATATTAAGCCAAGCCCGCGGTGAAGTATTTTAAATCCTTTACATCAAATGCTCTTTTTGTCATTAAACCTTAACCAAGAAATGAAAAACAAAAAAAAAATGTCTAAAAAATCTTTGTAAATGTCTAAAAATAATTACGAATAACACGGAAAAAAAAACAGAATAAAACAAAACATCAAAACATCCTCGGATTTTTCCATTCATCACTCACCATGTTCCTCCTCATCTCGTAAGAACATCGTCCACTGTGAAATAAACACAACCACAAAATGGACATAAAAAAACAGTGTACCAGAATCTTTAAAAGTTAGTCTCTTTCTTTCCTCTCCCTCTCTCTCCTTCTCTCTCTCTCCCTCTCTCTCTCTCCTCTCTCTCTCTCTTTCGGTATTAACTTCAAGTTGGTCTTTAGGTAGTAAAACTATTGTTATCCGACTCAAAGACAATTTGACAACAACAATGGCAGATTGGCACCGGAAGCTCTAACGTATCGCTAGTGGCGGAACTTGTGTGAAATCTTCCTACTATAGACTGATATATGTGACTGAATGCCCCACGTGGGGATTATGTGGACGAACGGAACCAGTTATGTAATCTCACATCCCCACCAGCTAAATATGGCTTAAAACCGAAAGACGAGCGATATTTCTATGGATGTATGGATGTGCGTATACATGTACCTACGTATGTTATGTATGTGTTATGCATGTGGGTATGTACGTATGAATGAATGCATGAATACGTATATGTGTGTATATTTATATATGTATATATGTACATATGTGTGTGTATATATACACACACATACATACATACATATATATATACATATGTATATCTTTCTCTCTGGGTGTGTGTCTCTCTGTTATATGTCCATCAGTTTCGTTATATACACGTATGCTCTATTATATTCCATAACCAATTCATATGCGCTGACTCTGCCCGTGGGAATGCTTAACCTTATAAGTTTACTTCTAGCTCACATTTTGTCTTTTGTTCTCTAACCAACACACACACACACACACACGCACACACACACACACATATATATACATATATACACACGCCCTCTTAACTCGCATACATGCGCATGAGCGAATAAGTATATTGATGTTAATGAAAACACATATAAAGAAAGTAATAGAGAAGCAGACAAATAGATCGATATATTGGTGAGTGTATAGATAGATAAAAAGAGGGCGAGAGTAATAAACGTTCAGATGCATCTCTGTCTGTCTGTCACACTGTCTGTCAGTCTGTCTGTCTCTCCCTCTATCTATCTATCTATCTATCTATCTATCTATCTATCTATCTATCTATCTATCTATCTATCTATCTATCTATCTATCTTTTTTACCTCCCTAGGTAAACAAGAATATATACATGTGTGTGCGCGCGTGTGTGTGTTTGTATACACGCATATACACGAGGGTGTGCTGAAAAGTTCCTGGTTCGGGGTAAAAGAAGATACAGGAGGTTCGGTTAATTATGATTTTTATCCAACAAATTCTATTCCCCTCTTAGATTCACGTACTTAGTTTTTCTAATTCCTGTAAAAGAACTGGGAAAGTTGGGCCTCCAACTGGGCTTTTTGCGAAACCCTTAAATCCGGAAACTTTTTAGCACCCCGACATGTATATAATAATAATAATTATAATAATAATAATAATAATAATAATAATAATAATAATAATAATAATAATAACAACAATAACAATAATAATAATAATAATAATAATAATAATAATAATAATAATAATAAAGGTCATGTGCTGTTTATCTTGATATGAGATCACCATGTCGCGCACATATGGTTGTGATGCATGTGCCTGGTGTACCCTTATCAGACGGGTAGTCATGATGGGTATATTGGGCTTCGTATATTTTACCCCAGTGTCACTTTGATGGCATGCACTGCTCTCTCACTCAATAATAATAATAATAATGATGATGATAATAATAATAACAATAATAATAATAACAATAATAATAATAATGATGATGAATAATAATAATAATAATAATAATAATAATAATAATAATAATAATAATAATAATAATAATAATAATAACAACAATAATAATGATAATATTAATAATGATAATATGACGGAATATTATTCCAAACTTTCAGGGAAAAATTCAATTTAGAACTTCTAAATCAAATTTCACAAAATATAATATATAAATAAATTAGAAAAAAGATCACCTTTTATCAATTCAATAATGAATAATTAAGTTATGCCATTTAGAAAAATTGCATGTTAAGATAAAACACATAACAATGATTAAGTTATTCTACCAGTTATTCTACGTTTTATTTACTATTTTGCACATTACTTAATGTTTGTTATATGTTCTATCTTATATTTAATATTTCTATGATATGTAATTTTGTTAAATGTTATATTTATTTAATTTTCATTATTGAATTGATAAAAGGTGGTTTCTTCTTTTTTTTCTAGTTTATATATATATATTATATATATATATATATATATATATAATTAATGCTTCATTATATATATACCTGGTCAGAGGCCGACGCAGGATTGCAGAAAGTGTATGGAAAAAAGTGCATGAATCGCACGCAAGTGTACAAGTGGTTCAGACGTTTCCAAGATGGCAGAAACATATCGATATTGACGAAGATTCTGGGAGACCCGCAACCAGCAGAAGTGAGAAAAACATAATAGCTGACCGAAAGGACATTCGGGTGTCTGTCGCACAAGGTCTCCTCAACGGTGTCGAGAATGATAAAAACTATTTGAAAAATTTGCGTAGGCCTCTGAGCAGGTATCGCCAAGCTTTTGGCAAAATTTGATGCAGATTCTCTGCTCAAATTTCTTTGTCACGGTCAATGCGACAATCACACGCTACACATCTTTCTTCTAAGCACTGCTGTAAACAGCGGGAGTGGGCTAGAACGTTAAAACTTAGTGCGCATGTGCAGCAGAATTCTTGGTCAATTTATACCAAGCGGCTTTATTCAGCATACTTTTGCTTCGTTACTATGGCAACAGTCCGGATACTTATTGATTGGACCATGTATACATGGGAATAATAATTCCTTAACAGGATTATTTTAAAATATTAAGTTTCGATAGGTTCGCCTTAAAAACGGTCACCTTCTTGAGCTAGTAGGTGGCCAAGCGACTTGCAAAAACCATTATTAGATAATATATTCGTGTTACTCCTAAAAAATTGGATCGTTACAAATACACGGATTTCGACTACGGGTCTGCTCTAGTAGAGTTGACTTGAAACTAAACAACATGACTTGGTCACTGAGTGTCTTATCTGTACACAATCTGGTCAACTTTATACGGGCATAATGTATCTAGGAATCTCCTAACAGAAGGTTCTCATTCTATAATATTTTGTAGGAGATTTGACTGTTATTCCTAAGAGATCAAACGATCGCATCGAAGCTCCATCGTTGACTCACCGACCGTCAGCAAAGAAAAATACGTGTCGGTGTGTGTGTTTTCATGGGTGTATATCTATAAGTGTATCTTTTATATGTATGTATGTATGTATGCATGTATGTATGAATTATGTATATATGTGTGTATACATATATATGCACAGCTGTATGAATGTATAAATGTAAGCATACATGTGTTCAGGCATAAGACGTATAAACATAAGAACGACCACGATATACATCTCTCCCTCTGTTCTTACTCTTTTATATATGTAAGCACACATGCACACACTAACACACACACACGTACACACATGTGGACACACGCACACATAGGCATACGCTAGGAGATACACAGACGTGCCTCTATAGGAAGAAATCAGAAACACGTTTGAAAACTTGTTTTAAACGCCATGATGATCAAAAGAGTTACTGTAGGGAAAATCTGCAAGCAAAACCATGTATGTTTGAGTGTGTGTGTGTGTGTATGTGTGTGTATATATGTATATATATATATAATATATCTATATATATATATGTATGTATGTATGGTATAATGTATCTATGTATATATATATAATATATATATATATATATATATAATATATTATACGTACTTACTTATGCATGTAGATATATTGTAGGGATGAATGTAATTATATATATATATATATATATATCTATAAACACACACACACACACACACTCACATATAACGAGAGAGAGAGAGAAAAGAGAGACATATACACATAAATGAGCACGTATACATACGTGCACAACTATAAATATAAATATAGCTAGAAATGCATACAAATATACACGCACTCGTATATACGCGCGCGCACACACGCATACACATAAACACAAACACACAAATGTCTATATATACACACCCACATGCACATCATATATATATATACGCACACGTTTATACACACATTCACGTATACATTCATATATATTCATTTATTTCAGATCATTCTCATACTCTTTTAATCTTATTTCTTTATGTTTGTTTTTTGGGCGGGGCGGGGGTGGGGCTTCACGCCTATTTTATTTGAACATTTACCATTTATCGATCGTTTAAGATCGATAAACTGAAGAACAAAATGTCTTGTAGTTTTCAGTAACATTCCATTAGGTTTTGCGTTCAAATTCACAAAAGTGACACATTTTTTTCTAGATGTGAGATTCAATTCAACTGTAAAATTAATCGTATTATCAACGAAGGAGCGGTGTATGGTAGGATCGGTGGTGCGTTGTTTAATGACTTGGCTTTAGGCTTTGAGAGGTGTGTCATAGAAGGGATACGTCACAAACGACAGTGCTTCTTTGCCAGAATAATTTTTAAAGTAGAAGATCAGGAAGTGACGTAGCTCTAATTTACTAAATGGTGGTGACTTTCATACGGTCTTTGAGGCCGAGAACGGGGTCAGGCGACAACAGAGCTAGTACACCACGCACTTTTACAGAAACTAGTGCTGTGGTATATGGAAAAAAGAAACGCAAATGTTACTATCGGATGCATTGGGTACAAACGCATTTCTGGGAGAATTAGAGCTGAGGAGATCAAGGAGGTGACTCACAGCAACATATGGTTTGGTGAAGTCTGTATAGATAAGCAGGTTCTGGTGAATCTATCTGAAGAGCTGTTGCTAATTGAGAGATTAGAAGGGAAAGGAATCAAACTTGTTGGGTAGAGCAGAAAATCCAGTTGCGACACATGTGGGAGTAAAAGCCAATTGTGGACTTTCTGTCCAGAGCAGTTACAAGGGAAAGAGAGGAAAGACGGTGATGAACCACAACTGAGACAGTATCAGTATCACTAGACAAAAGAAAATTGCTGTTTCCTGAGCAACATCAGGTGAGAGGCTACAATCCAGAAGCACAAACGTATCGTCTGGCAATATTGCTCTTAACTTTGTATATATTTTAACATGGAAACCATTCGTATTGTTAAACGTGTTTCAGAATGGGTTTAGTTGTATTCAGAGAAAATGATCGTCACAGAAGTCATAGTAACTCAAATTCACTCCCTGGCCCTTTGAAAATAAAAAGGGGAGTTTAAAAAGGAAAACAAATAACATCACAAATAAACAGACTTGCAAACATAAACAATTACAGCCCAAGTTTGAGAAGCTAAAAGGAAAGAAGTGCTATTTCTAAAGTAAATGAAAATAAGTAATAAAAATATTAACATTACTGGTGGCATCATCATCATCACCGAGAAGTCACTAACATTTTCTACAATGAAGTCTAAAGGGATTTGATCCAGATTAAGAGAAAGAGAAAGGTATGGGTGAGATATGTTCAAAAGAACAGTTGCCTATCGTGAATTGGTAAAGAGGATGGGCCATGTCTCTATTTTGTAAAAGAGGGTTTTCTGTATACTCTCAAAAGAGGATTTAGAAGTAGCTCTAGTCTTATATGTCGTAGAACTGGGGTATGGCATTTGAAAACTTTTGATTGGTTTTTGAGATCGATCACGGTGCAGATCGATCATGGCTCGTTGTCGCCTTTACGGCATAATGAATGCAGAGGCAGTTCTAAACAACACGTAGTTGCGTTAGGGTTTGCATGGATGTACAGGTCTTGACGACAGAAGACCATCCCTGAGTGGAAATGAATGGAAAATTTTACTGACAGGTGATGGAGGGCGGATATCCCAGCTTCTATATATGTTGTTGTAAAGAGCATTTGATGGTTGTTTGTTTGTTTGTTGTTTGTTTGTTTGTTTGTTTGTTTTTGATGAAGAGGGGAATAAAACTGAACAAAAACACCATTTAGCAGTAGGTAGCAGCAGAGGCCGATTTAACAGAAGACGACCCCCCAATGATGAAGACTATTCTCGATGGTGTTGCCGATGGTCTCGCTGAGGAGCTCTAGAGCGAAATAAAAGAAAAACATAAGAGCTTCGTTTGCGTTACCATCAGGACAAGTGGTCAAACAGACAGCGCATGAAAAAAAAACGGTGAACTTCCCTCATCAGGACAGAGAGGCTGTAAGCAGCTCCGTCACGATATTGACTTGTGGGAGTGGTGAAAGGTGAGGAACCGTCCAGAAGAGTAAGAAAGGAAACATGAGGTAAAAGAAGAAAAGACTCAGTATTACCAATAACACCACTACTACCACCAGCCTGAATATCATCATCATCAGCACCATCACAATCACAACAACCAGCAACGTTATTACTAACTCGATCAGCACCATCAAAATCATTATCATCATCATCATCGTCATCATCACCATCATCATTATCATCATCATCACCATCATCATTATCATCATCATCACCATCATCATCATCATCATCGTCATCGTTAACAGCATTTCCATTGGCATCCCGACCACAACCTACACCGCCACGACAGTCATTGTTGTTGCCATCATCATCATCATGAGCATCATCATCATAAGTATCATCATCATCATCATCATCATCATCATCGTGGTCCTCGTGGTCCTCGTCGTTGTCGTCACCATTACCGACACCACCACTGCTGCCACTACCACTACCACCACCAATACCTTCACCATCAACCCCCGCCACTGCTACCACTAACAACAAACAACACCACTACAACTACCACCACCACCACCACCACCACCTTTAACAACATCGATATCACCACCATCATGAGCTCCAACACCACTATAACAAAACAACACCTTCACACCCTCTTTCATTAACACCACCACCACCACCACCAAAAAACAACAACAACAACAACATTGACGATAACAGCAATAACAACAAGAATAATAGCAACAACAGCGACGCGGTGGCTGTGTGTTTCATGTAGAAGTCGACAACACTGAGAAGAAAGCCACAGACGGGCCTCCAAGACAGAATCGGTAAATGGAAACGAACTGCAATTGAAGTGGTACAGCAAACAAAAAAAGACGAACGACTTCTAAAAGACAAGTTGTTCTGTTAATACGACACGACAAACACTAATCTAAAGAGAGCAGGATTAAAGCTATTAACCTTCTAAGAGATTTTTGTGGGGCGGGGTCTTCATTTTGTCTTTGTTATATTTTTTAATATTTTTTTTACTCTTTTATGTCCACTAACTGTGTGTGTATACGTTTAGATATGTAAATGTGTAATGTGTATGCGTGTGTGTGTGTGTGTGTGTAGGTGTGTTCTGCCTTTTCTGTCTATTATATGTCGATTAAATACGAAGAAATCTGTATTTATACATCCATGAATACTTTATATATCGTTCTGTCTCGCTGTTTGTATTCATATGAACGTGTACGCGCGTGTATGTGTGTGTGTATAAGCTAGGGTGTGTACGTATCAATGAGTGTATATATATATATATATATATATATATATATATATATATATTTATATATATATATACCTATATATGCATGTCTATCTATCTATCTATCTCTCACTCTGTGTATATATATTATATATATATATATGTATGTATATATATATATATAGTATGATGTATGTTGTGTATGTATGTATGTATATAATATATATATATATATAGACACACATGCATAGATATACACATTGAATTATATAGGGGCATATATATGTAAATACATATATGTATATGCATACATGCATACACACATACACACATATATATTTATACATTTATATGTACGTGTGTGTATGTGCGTATATATGTACACACTCACAATGTCTATCTATGCGTGTACCTATCCCTCAGACCATCTTTTATTTCCTTTCAAGTAAAACTTCCAACGGAATTTTTTTTTTGCCATAATAACCCCCCACCCCATACCCACTTCGGAAAAGGAAAATGAAACAAAAAACAAAGAAGAATAACAAAGCAAAAAGAAAACAAAATACGTCAGGCAGACTAATTGTGAAATGAATGTATCTTGTATTTTAAATAAATCTAAGGTGGATTTGATCCTCAGGTTTCAGGGTAAATATAATTCATTTTGCATTAAGACAAAAACAGAAATATATAAATAAAAAAGGTAAAAGAAAAAAAAGGAACGAATTGAAGCTAGCCATACGACTCTACACTTCGCAGGAGATTAGTAAACTAAGAGTGTCACGTGATAAACGGCCCCATAAGCCATTCCATATCGTAATTTTTGCTTTT
>NW_021832816.1:17500-20000 GCF_006345805.1 Octopus sinensis
AATGTATGCATGTGTGGCTTGCTTCCCGACCACACGCGTCCGGGTTCAGTCTCACTGCGTGGCACCTTCGGCAAATGTATTCTACTATAGCCTCGGACCGAACCAAGCCATGTGAGTGCATTTGGTAGACGGAAACTGAAAGAAGCCCGTCATATATGTATGTATGTATGTATGTATGTAAGTATCGTTGGCGATTTTATTTCTCCGCCCTCCCTTCTTTGGACGTTTTCTATATTTCTGATGAAATCTTCTTTCTCATCTTTCCTTTCCTGAGCGTCCAATAACACTGTACTTATTCCACGTCCTCACACTTTTCTTGCTTGTTCATGTTTGGATTGACTATATATATATATATATATATATATATATATATCGAGAGAGAGAGAGAGATATATATATATATATATATATATATTATATATATATATATACGAGAGAGAGAGAGAGAGAGAGAGAAAGGAGAGAGAGAGAGAGATAGATAGTATAAGATATATATATATATATATAACATATATATATTTTATATACATGTATGTGTGTGTCTTTGTGTTTGTGCTTGACTTCCTACAATATCTTGACAACCAATGTTAGTGTGTTTACGTTGCCGTAACTTAGCGACTCGGCAAAGGAGAGGGATATAATGAGTACTAGTCATACAAAAAATAAGTCTTAACATCGATTTCTTCCACTAAAATTCCTTCAAGGCGGTGGTCCTGCATGACTGCAGTCAAATGATTTGAAACAAGTAAAAGAATAAAAGAATATGTATGTATACGTATGTGTGACTATGGAGTAATAAGTTTGCTTCCTACTACAACGTTCTGCGTGGCACCTCATGCCGACTAGAGGCTTGGGAGTGGATCTGATAGATAGAAACTAAATGAAACTTGTATATACATACATACTTATATATGTATGCATATATAGATGCATATAAGCGCTGGAGAGAATAAAGATTCAATGTTTTAATACGTTTAAAAAAAATTGGACCGTGGTGTTTTGGTACGTATGCTGTGTGACATATGTCGTATACATAGGTGTGTATGTGCGCACGAATGTATGTCAGTGTATGTGCGCGTGTGAGTGTGTGTGTGCGTGCGTGCGTGTGTGTATGTATGTGTTTGTGTCTGTGTTTATGTATGTTTGTGTGTGTTTGTGCCTGTATCTTTGTGTCACTGTTTGTCCCACAATACCGCTTGGCAAGCGTCTTTGCTCTTCACGTCCTTAAAACTTAGTGGTTCGACAAAAAAGCCGATAGAATAAGTACCGGGCTTTAAAAATATAAGTACTGCGGTCGATGTATGTATGTATGTATGTATGTATGTATGTATGTATGTATATATGATGTATGTATGTATGTATGTATGCATGTATGTATGTATGTGTATGTATGTAATAAATATTAATGGAAATAGAGAAATACAACTGACATATACATTTATTAACATTATAATGTAATATAATTATACTACAAAAAGATATAATATAATATAAAAAATTATAATATAGTTGTTATAGTATATTATATTATATTATATCTTTTTATAATATAATTATATTATATTATAATGTTAATAAATTGATATGCCAATTGTATTTCTCTATTTCCCTTAATATTCATTTATTAAAATTACACCATTTTAAGTTCTGTTTTTTCCCCTACTATATAGTGGCATTTAACTGAAGAACCAGTGAAAATTGGATGTTTTCCATCCCTTTGAAGGGAATTGTTTTTTCCTTGGATTGAATAATAATAATATATATATGTATGTATATATGTATTTATTAGGAATTCAAATATGTAAAACAACTTGCATTTACATCTGGAACAAAAGTTTTCATTTAAAATTGACGAGTGATTCAACAGCTGCCATTGATTCGATATATTTGCATTTAAGAAGAGTCTATTGCAATTTGTGTTTTGTCCAGGAAGATGCTCAAGGCTTAAGATACCTCACACCTAATTATTCGAGTTTGCCCTAGAAGAAAAGAAAAGAAAGTAGGGGAAGGGGAGAAAAAATAAATCGGGCATATTTTGGCAATTGTCCTGGGATGGGTGGAGGAGAGGCTATTGACATTTGGAATGAAAGTGAGGGTTAATGATATATGTAAATATATATATATAATATATATATATATATATATATATGTATATATACATGGCGCAAAACTACACCAGTTGCCCAGTCAGAGTCTAACGTGACGGTTATGGATTATGACCCTGTAGGCCACACTGACGAGGCTCAAGGTTTGAATACCCAGAAGCCGAAACCTGGTTTATGAATATCCCTAATAGCATAATATTTTTTATTTGTGCTGTTAAATGTTTTAATCCTTTCTGTTTTCCTCGCATACTGTTTTTCTCTGTTATCTTGGTGCGGTACGGTGGATAAATTTAAGACTTTGGCTCTTATTTCTAGCAGGCGGATGCTTGTTAAGCATTCTTACGCTTCATACACATTTATAATTCATAGCTATTTAATGCTATTGCGCTTGCGAT
>NW_021832816.1:30000-37500 GCF_006345805.1 Octopus sinensis
TCGAGGATAATCGACCAGACATAATTATCAAAGACAGGGAAGAAAATACTTGCAGACTAACAGATGTGTTTCCACTGACAAAAATTTATCTGTAAAGGAATTTGACGAATTTAGTAAATATATGGACCTGGAAATTGAAATACAAAAGATGTGGCATCTTAATGTAAAAACCGTTTCTCTTATTGTAGGTGCCCTACGTATGATAGATAAAATGGATGTCAGAAATATCTGGACCACATCCCAAGCGAACCATGTCTGAGGGGAATCTAAATGCTTTACAGGCAAGTACTACCCACATCATTCGAAAAATTCCATCAATTGAAATTACTGTGTTGTATTACATGGAGATATTTCACTTCTGTCCCTGCCACTTCTCCCCCCCCCCCCCCCGCCATACTTTCACTCAAACTGTAACATCTTTTATCCCTCATTTGACTGAGAGAGCTAGGTTTGTCTCGGCAAGAGATTGCAACAAGCATGCAAATTAAAAGTAAATAATAATAATAATAATAATAATACTAATACTAATAATAATAATAATAATAATAATAGTAATAATGAAGATGATGATGATGATGATGATGATGATGATGATGATGATGATGATGGTGGTGGTGGTGGTGGTGGTGGTGGTGGTGGTGATGATGATGAAAAGATGGGCTACAGCAAATATTCTGCTCAATACCACAGATTTGCTTGTCAGCTGTTTGACCTTAACCAGGTGAACATGTACCTTACTGGCTGATGATACGTGCATCCCTGATCACGAACAGAAATAGTGGAGGAGTTCATAGTTGGTTGGGTTTGTTATTACCTTCGTAAAGGTGTGTAAATGAGAGTACTTTCCAATTGATATTAAAAGTAATTTTGATTTTTATCTTAGTTACCATATAAGTTTGGATAGTGACGTATCATTTAAATTCAGCGCATCGCAGTCCGACGAGGATTTAGCTGACCGAAACCTCGAAGTCACTATCAATAATATTCTTCTTTAAGAATTGTAAATTTGTATTCTACAAAAGCATAGAGAAACCAGTCAAATTAAAGTAAAATTGCTTTTATTATAAGTGAACATAAAATCAAACACTGATGTGTGTGTGTGTGTTTGTAGAAAGAAAAAGAGAAATATGTATATGAATATATGTATATGTATAATATATATATATATATATATATATATATATATATATATATATATGTATATATATATACATACATGCACACACACACAAACATATATTCATATACATAGGTGTGTAGGTTTGTGTGTTCATCTATATGGAGTATGCATGTATGTGTGTATACTTTTCACTGGCTCTGTTTAATCACTCGGTTATTTATTCTCAAAAATAGGTCCCATGCAGGACGTTAGATTATTGTATACTCCTAACTCCGGCCTAGCATTGTGTTTCCGTCACAACGTCTCTTTCCCTAATATATATTTTGTATAATTGCCATGCGTTCGTGTTTGTGTGATACAGTCTGGGGTTGAGAGAAAGAGAGAGCGAGAAAGACAAAGAGAGAGAAAGAGAGAGAAAAAGAGTGGGGGAAAATCAAAGAGAGAGAGAGGAGAAGAGAACTGTCGTGAATGTGCAATAATACAATTGTATAAATGGGAATGTTTTCGTATATGACGTAAGGTGAAAGGGAGAGAAATCAGTTAAAGTAGTTTGAGAGAGTGATAGAAAGATGAGAGAGAGTGATAAAAAAACTTTAGCGAGAAAGGCAGGACGGACAGAGAGAGAGATAAGGTAGAAGTCATATCGAAGTAGCTCTTTATCTTTACTCCGTATCTATCTATCTATCTATCTTCTATCTATCTATCATCTATCTATCTATCTATCTATCTATCTATCTATCTACCTATCTATCTATCTATCTATCTACGTACATATATATATGTTATATATATATATATATATATATATATATATAATATATATATATATATAATATATATATATATATATATATATATATATGTATGTATGTATTATATATATATATATAACATATATACACACATTCATGAATATATATATATATATATAAATATATTGATAAATATATACATACATATATATATATGTATATATGCGTTTATGCATATTGTATATATACGTATATATGTATACATATATTTATAGACAAGAGAGTTTGACAGAGAGAGAGAGAGAGAGAGAGAGAGAGAGAAGGAAAATAAACTAGAAAGATAGGCAATATTTGTGCACGTGCGCGTTTGCATGTGTGTGTTTGTGTGTGTGTGTGCAAAAGGATGCACAAACACACACACACACAAACACATACATACATACATACACGTAAAAAAAGGAATGGTTGAGACAGAAAGAGTAGTAATAAATGAGTCACGTGACTGTATATATAAAATAAACAGATGGTTGAATTATAACCATCAATTGGCATAACACTGCATGTCTGCAGTGTGCAGTGTCAGCAATGAGCTTTAACTAAACCATGCATGATAAATGTCGACACTCATGCACATGCGTGTGTGTGCATAGCAGTGCATATATATATATATATACACACACAAACACACATATACATATGTGTGTATGACTGTATATATACACATTTATATATACAATAATATACGGTGCATACATACATAGTATATATATATATATATATATATATATATATTATATATATATATTATATTGCATATAAATATGCCTCATGTATATATATATGCATATATGATAAGTTTTATATATATATATATTTATATACATATAGATAGAATATAGCTACATACATACTACATATTATACATGCAATATAATATATGTGTGAGTGTGTATGAATATATATATATATATATATATATATATATATTACGTTTGGAAACACGTTTACATACACACACACATATACTAATACCGTGGCATCCACGCACACATAATCACCACTGTCCCGCCACTTTCTCTAACATCCTCGTCTCTAACAAACACGTCACGTGTCCAAATTCTCGACAAGAAATCCCATTCGTTAAGCGATGCTGTCATCTAAGTCACGTGTACACCTTGGAAATACTGTTTACGATTGCGTGTAGGAAGCAGCGCGGGGTAAAGCGTGAATGTGTGCATGTGTGTCGAGTGTATAATTGCGCGTATTTCTGTGTGTTTGTGATGTGCATTTATATGTGTATTTATATACGCATCTGTAATATAGTTGTGTGTATGTGTGCGCGTCTGTGTAATCATGTTTATCCATGTGGGCTGATGTGTTGTACGTGTGTTTGTATTCTATAACTGTGTTTTGTAACTGTGGAGCATATGTGGAGTGTTGTGTGTGTGTGTGCGTGTGTGTAAACGGAGAAGGAAGTACGCATGCGTGCGTGGTTGTAAGTGACGGAAGCTGCGTTATTTTTGTAAGTGTCCAACATATTGCTCAGCCACAATTTGTCTGAATATATAGGTTTGCTTGTCTATTTGTATATCTATCTATCTATCTATCTATCTATCTATCTATCTATCTATCTATCTATCTATCTATCTATCTATCTATCTGTCTGTCTGTCTGTCTGCCTGTCTGCCTATCTGTCTGTCTGTCTGTCTGTCTGTCTGTCTATCTATCTATCTATCTATCTATCTATCTATCTGCCTGTCTGTATATCTATCTATCTTCTATTCTATCTATCTATCTATCTATCTATCTATCTATCTATCTATCTATCTATCCATCTATCTGTCTGTCTGTCGGTCTATCTATCTATCTATCTGTCTGTCTGTCGGTCTATCTATCTATCTATCTATCTATCTATCTGTCTATCTGCGCAAATTTCTCTCTGTCTAACCATGTGTCTATCCACATTACTTTCTAAGACTGCCTAACTATTTCTTAATTTTAGTTTATCTAATAACTACTTCAATCTAACAATTTCTCTTTACATATCTCACTCAACGTATTTAATTATATCTTTTTAAGATATAGTCTATCTGCCCGACTATCAACATATTTGTATCGACCAATAAATTCCAGTCTATTTCTATTTATCTATTAGTCTATATTTCTCTGACGAAACTCCTACCTACCTGTCAGTCTACATATCGATCACTGTCAATCATCCTCTGCCTATATCTGCATGTTTGGCCATGTTTTTTTTCTTATCTTTCTTTGATTAACTATGCTCTTATATCTACCTGCCTGCCTGTCTATCAGTCCGTCTGTCTGCGTGTCTGTCTCTGTCTATCTATCTATCTATCTATCTATCTATCTATCTATCTATCTATCTATCTATCTATCTATCTATCTAGTATCTTTCTATCTATCTATCTTGGGCATGCCGTGGTTGATGATGCGCTGACATGCGCTGAGACTGCGACATCACCGGCGCTTCATAGACGACGGTGAACATGTGCGGTCTGCATTTGTGCGGCGCGCTTCCCAACAGCTCGTCTCATCGACCGAACTGTAGTTGTGGATCAATCAGAGACCAAGGTTAAGCGAATGGCACTGCGAGTGTCGCGTTGCTCTCAAGCAACTCTGCCGTCCGGGACCAAACTTGTGCGACTTCATTACAACAAAGGAGTTCTACAGAGAATTAGTGGAGGGGAGGTACGACGACGTTCTCGGGCAGAATCCTGGGCGTCAACGAGGAACACCTGACCCGCCTGTTCAGGAAAACTTTCGGGCCGGGACCTATGGAAAATCACTGGTCTGGCAGTGCTATCGAGAAGCATTACCCGTTCGGGATTAGCTCTACAGGCACGCTTCGAGACACACCGGACCGACTTGCTCGAGATGCGGTGAGAGCGACGACTTCCGTTCTGCATGCACTCCTGCAGTGTCCAACCATTTCAGACCTGTGGGCTTATGCCGAACGGCTGCTGTCACGTGTGGGACGAGTCGCTTGTCGGCCGAGTCTATCGTGAAAATTACTCCGCCACCTTCTCTTAACCGTGAAAGCAACGCAGTGTTCATTGTACTAGTGGCCATGGTGAAAGAATGTGAGTGGTGGACTCGAACAAAAGGATTAGAGGCAAACACTTACCTCACTGGCCAATCGCTCATCAACTTTTTCAAGTACCACTTGAAAAGGAAGGTGAGAATGGAGAGGGAAGTTTTGTCTCGTGAAAGTTTCAAAAAAAGATGGGTGAATGTAGCAAAGATGGGGCGTGCGAGTGATGAAACCACTTTGAGCATGATCCTGTAAATCAAAAAAAGAAAGAGGGGGAGCACTTTGTTCTCATGTGTTTATTCCCTCCCTGCCTGAGGTTACCGTGGTCTTTTCCTTAAGCTTTTCTTTCTACAGATAAACTTAATCTTGTTTTTTACATTTTTAAGATTCTTATGTGATACACAATCTGGTGCCATTCGACACTTCTGGTGCCATTCGCCTAGCCTCGGTCTCTGTTTGATCAACGACTGCAGTTCGATCAATGAGACGAGTTGCGGGAAAGCGCGCCGTACAAACGGTGACCACACCTGCTCACCGTCATCTATGAAGTGCCAGAGATGTCGCAGTCTCAGCGGATGTCTGCGCATCATCAACCACAGCATACCTAGCCCTCCATTTAGCGGGTGTTGACAGCAAATGGATCACCTAACAATCGGGACGCTTCCCTTCCACAAGAAACGGTAGAGTGTGCGTTCCAGTTTGGTGATAGTAGGGTCGGGACAAGGTACGACGGTCAGACGGTACTCTATGATGTATGCGATATACTTGTTCGCCACCTCTGTCCGACCTTTTAAGGATAGTTTCCTTTCGGCCCCTTGCTGGGTGAGAGTGGCCACCCTAGTCATTATTTCGCCCCCAGTTCTTCTCCATTTGGAGATCCGGACCGAACCAGACTTCGAGCAATTTAACCGATCCGTCGGTCCAGCGTCCCACGATGGAGACTCTGTTGGACGGCATGAATTTGTTTCTCCGGGTGCCGAGCCGCAAGCCCTCTGACTTTTCCCGGTTAATTTTTGCTCTTGTTACTGGCTTCGTATTCCTTTAGTGTCTCGCCGACCAGGTCGATGTGTTTGCGGCTCGACACTATGACGGTGACGTCATCCGCATAGGCAGACATGCTCCTCCCGCATCCCAGCTCTCGTGGGATGTCCCTCATAGATAGATAGATAGATAGATAGATAGATAGATAGATAGATAGATAGATAGATAGATAGATAGATAGATAGATAGATAGATAGATAGATAGATAGATGGATAGATAGATTGATAGATAGGCATAAACCGGTTAAATTCATGACTATCACTGGCATACACCAGGAAAGGAATTTTAAATGATCAGATATAAAAAGTAGAACGATAGACGGACAGGTACAAAGACATATTTTGTCAGAGGGAGTCGCTATATTGGCTGAGTGGTTAAGCATTGAGTAGTAAACTTTCCATATTGTTCCAAATCTCTCTGCTCTGATTTCAGAGTCTGCCATGGTAATAAAGTTTGTCTTTCATTCTTCAGGATTGTTAAAATAAGTAATCGAATCAGATATGACACTTTGTGGTATTTTGTTACAGCCCTTTGCATTTTGAGTTCAAATCTGACCATGGTCTAGTTTGGTGGTGAGCTTAATCGCCTTCCTGGCTTAACGTCACCACCAGCACATAGAATACCTTCCTTCCTTCCTTCCTTCCTTCCTTCCTTCCTTCTTTCTGTCTCAGATCCCAATAAAGAGTAATAGGCGCTGCCCTTTTTTCTCTTGAATAACAGCAACACATATTGAGGAATGATATCACAGGACTGAACTCAGAACATAACGAGACATGGCACTTGATGTGTGGCATTTTGCTCCTCGACAGAATCGGTCAATCGTAGGTCGTAGCAATAAATAATAATGTTAATGATTTTAATTTTCGCATAAGGTCAAGAATTTTAAGGGAAGTGTTTAGTAAAGTCCATAAGCCCTTGTACTTGACAGGTCCTTTATCTTATAAAACCCCGAAAGGATAAAAAGTAAAGTTATCCTCGGTGAAATCTGAACTCAGAAATTCAAGAACGGAAAGATATGCCGCTAAGCATTTTATCCGACGCGCTAACGGTGCTGCTAACTCGCCACTCTAATACAAATCCTTCCTACACTTGACACAAGGTCTAAAACATTGGTGGAAGAGGGCTAGTCAAACACAGTGCTCAACAGGTACGTATTTATTGACCCTGAAACAATGAAAGGCAAACGACCTCAGTTCTATTTGAACCCTGAACATACAGCCGAAAGAAATGCTGCTAAGCATTTTGTCCGTCTAACGACTCTGCCAGCTTGCCGCTTTCACCATATAGGTACGGGAGGAGGAAAACTAGAAGGCGAAGAAAAGAAAAAGAAAGAGAAGAAGAGAAGAAGAAGAAGAACAACAACAACAACAACAACAACAAGAGGAAGAAGAACAAGAAGAAGAAGAAGAAGAAGAAGAAGAAGAAGAAGAAGAAGAAGAAGAAGAAGAAATAAAGTATGCGGAAGAAAATGCAAAGAAGAAAATTATGAAACGTGAAGTGGAAGCTGTAGAGGACAATAAAGGCGACGGAATGA
>NW_021832816.1:40000-49697 GCF_006345805.1 Octopus sinensis
AGACGCAGACACAGACGCACACGCACACACAGACATACGCACACTCAGACACACACAAACGCACACACACGCACACACGCGCACACACACACACACGCAAACACGTATGTGCTATATCAGTCTAATTGCTTGCATATTCGGGTCTCCACAGACCACGTTGTTAAGCGCTCCTTGTTTGTATAAAGCCTGGCTTGTTTGTGAGCGGTTTGTTTCGTTTGTCCCTGTGCGCATGTGCTGCATCTGCGCGTGTGACTTTTATTATGTTTTGCGCATGTATTTGTGCAAGCGGGTGCGCGTGTGCATTAATGTACGTCTGTGTGTGTGCGTAGGTGTGTATATGTGTATGCGTATATGCATATACGAACGTGTGCGTTTTGCGAGGATTTCGTCAATAAGTGCTCGCTTGCGCAGAAACCGTTGCACTTGCGTGCAACCAGCAGAATCGGTTGAGAGTAAATTCGAATCAATATCGTTTTTATTTTCTGTTCATTTAAAGACGACAAAGGTATGAACGTGGGATATTTTCTTTTACTTTGGAGTATATGCACGCATATACTCTCACAGACACACGTATACACACACAGCCTTAAACATACACATTATACTCAAATACACACACACATAATACACACAATCATAACACCCGTACAGGATATCGGCATAGAGATATTTACTCACATAAATACACAATAGGTGGCAGGCTTACAAAGGAGAATGTGTTTATGGTATGTGTTTAAGGCGTGTATGTGTGTATCTGT
This sequence comes from Octopus sinensis, assembly GCF_006345805.1. Classification (NCBI taxonomy): domain Eukaryota; kingdom Metazoa; phylum Mollusca; class Cephalopoda; order Octopoda; family Octopodidae; genus Octopus; species Octopus sinensis. Next base: position 40,759 of record NW_021832816.1, read on the forward strand.
GTGTGCGTCTATCTGTGCCCGTGTGTATGTGTATGTGTGCGCGTGCGTGTGCGTGTGTGTGTGTGAAGGTGTCTCTGCATGTGTGTCTGTGTGCGTGCATGTATCTGTGCCTGTGTGTATGTGTATGTATGTGCGTGCGCTTGTGTGTATGTGCAGATGTCAGTGCCTGTGTGTATGTGTATGTGTGTGCGTGTGTATGTGTGTGTGCATGCGTCTGTGCGTATATATATGTGTGTGTGTGTGTGTGTGTGTGTGCGTGTGTGCGTGTGTGTGTATCTGTGTGAGTGTGTGCGTATGTGCAAGTGTCTGTGCGTGTGTATATGTATATGCGTGTATATGTGTGTGTGTGTGCAGGTACCTGTGCGTGTGTGTGTGTGTATGTCTGTGTGCTTGTGTGTAAGACACAATATGGACAAAGGGTGATGATATTCCTGTCACAATCATGAGCTCCCGATTTCGATTCTGCTGCGTGGCATCGTTTGCAAAATTCATTTTTTATTACCTCGAATCGATCCTTAAACAGAGAATGAAACTGGATTGATGGAAAACGCGTAGGAGCTCCGTAGACGGATTTACCTGTAATTCAAAGGTGCAGCCTGATTTCATTGTGTCTGGATGTCTCCATCTGAGGATTAACAGTGACGCTACACATGTATGTGATATACTCAACCACTTATACTGTAATTCAATGAAATTGGGCTTTTATTTGATCGCACAAATGAATACATCTGATCAGAAATTTTGAGACAGAAACACACACATACACACACACACACAAACACACAACACACACACCATACACACACACACGCACGCACACACACACACATACGCACACACACACACACACACACACACATGTATATATAGGCGCAAGCGTGGCTGTGTGGTAAGGAGTTTCCAAACTACATGGTTCCGCGTTCAGTCTCACTGCATGGCACCTCGGTACAGTGCCTTCTGCTATAGCCTTGGGCCGATCAAAGCCTTGTGTATGGACTTGGTAGACGGAAACTGTAAGAAGCCCATATTGTATATGTATGTGTGTGTATGAGTTCCCCCTACACACAAGCACATACACACACGCACCGCTTGACGACCAGTGTTGGTGGGTTTACGTCCTAGTAAGTTAGGGGTTCAGCAAAGGAGACCAACAGAATAAGTATCAGGCTTTAAAAAAATGCTCCTGGGTCGATATGATCGACAAAAGTTCTTCAAAGCGGTGCCCCATTATGGCCGCAGTTAGAAAGACTGAAAATAAAGAAAGCATTGTAAATATTAGCGACGAAGGCAGCAGTAATACCAAATGGCACTCTTTATATTCTACTCAGCACGGATCGGTTGATAGAACGCCTTATTACTGCGGTATTCGCCTTCACAGATCCTCTCATTTAGATGTTAAGTGCTATGAAACCTAGACATATCGTTAACAAACGTGAATAGTCTAGCATTTACATACACATGTACGTAAATATCTCTCTCTCTATCTATCTATCTGCCTGTCTGTCTGTCTTCTGTCTGTTCATCTCTCTCTCTCTCTCTCTCTCTCTATATATATATATATATATATATATATATATATATAAAGTAGTTGTATGCTGTCAACTTCATGTGACAGTCCCATGAAGGGAATAATACTACTGCTATTTAGCCCTAGGAAGCAGCAATGCTTCCTGTCAGCCTTGGCACATTTCCTGTGTTCTTATGTTTACAAGGGAGAGATAAGCACCCCCACCCAGCGACCTGAGACTAGTTTCTGATTCTTTGCTCGTCTTCAGTCTGGAGTAGCATGGATTGCTAGTTGAAGATGCCCATCTAGCTCTTGTAAACATATAATTATTCTAGTGAAATACATTCACTTATTTCAAAATAGAAATAATACATGAGAGATTTAAAAATGTATTATATATATAATATTATATTATATATATATATATATATATATATATATATATATATATAGATTGATTGATTGATAGATAGATAGATAGATAGAGATAGATAGATAGATAGATAGATAGATAGATAGATAGATAGATAGATAAAGATATATATATATATATATATATATTATATATATATATACATAATATATACATATGTTATAATGTCTTGTTGTTGAGATAGTTCTCTATCTTTCCTGATGAGAAGATTGCATTTTACACCGTTTATTCCTTTGGAATAAAACCAATGTTTTCTTCGAAACATATGTCGAAAGTAAAATAATTTTAATAACATCTTCGTTCAACTCCATTTATTTACTTATACTACACAAATTACTGCACATTAACCCGGAGTTTCTACCTTTGAATAGGTCGCTTCTTCAGTGTTACTTGCGTGAATTTTGCTACCCTGGTAACTGTTTATTGAATTTTCCACGTTAACGGTAAACACAGGATAATTCATTTATCCATTTATATATATAAATATATGTATTGAATAATTTATTTAGCTGTCTTCACGGTCTTCCTTTTCGCTCTTTATAATACACATATATACGTACATGTATTCTCTTAATTACAATTGACTCTTAATTACTGTGATAATGAATCCAAATCTCTAGGAATTAATCTGGGTGTTTTGAGATTATTACCAAGCATAATAGATAATACGCTTTTTTACGAATTCACTCGAAGTAGAAACACTGTAAAATACACCAAACTTATCTGCATAGCTATGTACAGGTTCTGGTAAGATCTAAAATCTAATGAGAGGGTCCTGTTTAATGGGGACTTTTTTTCTACTCTAGGCACAAGACCCGGAATTTTGTAGAGAGGGAGCCAGACGATTAGATCGGCCCCAGTACGCAACTGGCATTTAATTTATCAACACCGAAGGGATGAAAGGCAAAGTCGACCTCGACGGAATTTGAACTCAGAATGTAAAGACAGACGAAATACCTATTTCTTTACTGCCCACAAGGGGCTAAACATAGAGAGGATAAACAAGGACAGACAGACGGATTAAGTCGATTACATCGACCCCAGTGCTTAATTGGTACTTATTTAATCGAAATGGCGGCTAGCTGGCAGAATCGTTAGCACGCTGGGCGAAATGCTTAGCGGTATTTCGTTTGCCGCTACGTTCTGAGTTCAAATTCCGCCGAAGTCGACTTTGCCTTTCATCCTTTCGGGGTCGATTAAATAAGTACCAGTTACGTACTGGGGTCGATATAATCGACTTAATCCGTTTGTTTGCCCCCTCTGTGTTTAGCCCCTTGTGGGTAGTAAAGAAATAGGTACTTATTTAATTGACCCCGAAAGGACGAAAGGCAAAGTCGACCTCGGTGAAATTTAAACTCAGAACGTAAAGACAGAGGAAATACCTATTTCTTTACTACCCACAAGGGGCTAAACACAGAGAGGACAAACAAGGACAGACAAACGGATTGAGTCGATTATATCGATCCCAGTGCGTAACTGGTACCTATTTAATGGACCCCGAAATGATGAAAGGCAAAGTCGACCTCGGTGGAATTTGAACTCAGAACGTAGCGGCAGACGAAATATCGTTGAGCGTTTCGCCCGGCGTGCTAACGTTTCTGCCAGCTCGCCGCCTTTTGATGGGGACCTTTTGGAACCATTTGGAACAGATGAATGCAAGGGAATGAAACAAAGAAAGGGACATTTGTAAAACAAATTATACAAAGATATGCTTTGAAAGGTAGGGGCCACAGCCACAAATGAAAAAACAGACAATCAGGCAGGGCGACATAGAGACTAACTGACATACAGACAGATAGTCGGACAGGAAAGATTAATAGAGAGGCAGACAGACAGGCAGACTGATGGACAGAGAGCAAAGCAATGATTACGTCACAGAGCAATCGTGAGTATAAAATCTACTGTATATTAGTGTATTCAACAGAAAGTTAAGTTGCCGGTGTCTGGTTGGTTGGCTTGGCTGGCTGGCTGGTTTGTCGGTTGATGGTGTGTGCGTATGTGTGGTGGGATAATGAAAAGGGAGAGAACGAAGGAGAGAAAGTGAGGGAGAGAAAGATAGGGAAGCGGAATGAAGGGGAGAAGGGGGGGGAAGAGGAGATGAAGTATGGCTTCTAGGGGCCAGTGAATTAAAATAATTGCATCTCTTCACAGGAATTCTTTAGGGAGTTTGCATTCGATCTTACGTGACCTTTAGACTGTGCTACAGTGAGTTTTAGCCTAGCGACAAATCAAACGTTTTTAGCATGGCGGAGGTGGAGGCGGCGGCAGGGGGGTGATGGTGGTGGCGGTAGTGTTGTTGGTTGTTGTGATGTTGGTGATGATAATTGTTGTTTGTTGTGGCGAAGCTGTTGGTGATGGTAGAGGAGGGAATGTCGATGGTGGGGATGGTATTATTGGTAAAGGTGGTACTGGAGGGGTTGATCGTGAAAATGAGGATTGGTGGTGGTGGCGGCATTGGCAATGTTGAGGATATTATCGGTTACGATGGTTGTGATGGTTGATGGCGATTATGGTGGTGGTGGTGGTGGTGGTGGCGATGGTGTTATTGTTAAAGGTGGTTGTAGTCGAGGTGGTCTTAGTGGTAGACTTAGAGCTGGCGTTTCGGTTAGCGGTGGAAACCTTTCGTGCTGAGGGTTGATGGCAGAAACTGTACTGATGGTTGTGATGCTAGTAATGATTGTGGTTTTAATGGTAGCACTGAAAATATAATGGGGGTGGATAGCTAGTGAAAACAGTAATGGATGGTGCTGGTAGTAGGGATACTAGTGATAAAAGTGGTAATTGATAGGAATAACTGTTGTTGCTTAACTCCTATATTCCAACGGTGACCATCCTGTCCTTCTCCTATGGGCAAGTTAACCCAAGGCTAGCTTATGCAAAGTGTTTTCCTATGACAGGACAATGTTCTTTGAGGGAGATCTAGTTGCTATTCCTAGCATGTCCTTTGACCACAAATAGGCACCTCTCCTATTGTCTCGTGGTGGAAGTTGTTGCTGGTACTTAGAAATTGTAGTAGTGATAGGTGCCGTAGTGGAGGATCTGGTATGGCAGTAGTGGTTCTCTGGCACCCGAATTACTTAACCTTCACGTCCAACAGCACCAGTATTGACCATTGAAACTTCTCCGTTTGACCACAACAAACAAGTGACAGTCAAAGACAAGTATTGAGTTCACTCGATATATCCAGGCATGATAAACATGTTCGTGAAGCGGGCTGCATAAGACATCGCTCAGCATCCGGTGGGCTGTTCTACTAGGTAATTTTCCATTAGGCATGCAATTCAGATAGTCCCGAAGGCTGCAGGTTGCCCATAGCTCCAATATACTTTTTTAATTCGTTCGGATAAAACCCGAACAAACGCAAATCTTTCAATTGCTATAGCCTGAATCATAGCCTTTAGACGAAAATGTAAACTCTATTACATGTATAAACTTCTCAGTTTTTCATTGTTGTTTTTTTCTAAACGAGCACATATTTTTTTGTGCCTGTACGTATATATCTCTGTGTGTGTCTTGTGCATTCGTGTACATGCGTGTGTGCATATGTGTGTAAGCGTGAGTGCACATGCATGTGTATATACGAAAAGCTCGTTGGTGACAGCAGGTAGACGATGTCTCAGTTCTTACGTTTAGCGATCTTGCTGGCTGACTCAAGATCTATAATTTCTCAGTTAAGCAATATCTGCAGTTTTTATTCCTGTTAGGACGAAGCTGCAGAGAGCAACAAATTTCGCGTTATAGCCACACGCTCAGTTCTATTGTTCTTTGATTTCAAAAAGTGTGTGAGAGAATTAGAGCGTCGATTTTTGGAGTTCGGCTTTTAATAAGTGTGTTGGTAACAGCTCCAAGAAAGCAATATTAGTTTCAAATTTTGGCACAAGGCCAACAATTTCGGAGAGGGAACAGGTCGATTACATCAGCTCTAGTACTCAACTGGTACTTATTTTATCGACTCCTGAAATGATGAAAATCAAAGTCAACCCCCAACGGCATTCGAACTAAGAACGTAAAGACGGACGAAATGCTGCAAAGCATTTTGGCCTGCTTGCTAACGATTCTGCCAGCTCGCCGTCTTCTCGAGAACCAATGTTGGCTACCAGTTTCGACAGTAACCATCTAACCAGCCCCAATCAATGAAATGTGGTTCAACCTGTGTCTTACTCACATAATTATGCCCCTTGGTTTATGGGTTGCATGTTACACGATTCTCTGAGTAGCAACCGAGTGTATCACTGGATGTCAACTGATGGATGTAGAAACTGTTATATACATTTTAGATATATATATATATATATATATATATATATATATATATATTATATATATATACATACATACATACATACATACAAACACAAATAATAACGCATACCCATGTACATAACGAAAATTAAATAAGTACAGATACAACTAAAATTACAAATAAAATATTTATACGCAAATATACGGTTTCCCTTACATCAATAATCAGCAAGATGTTCGAAACCATCCTTAAGAAAAGTATGATGCTCCACCTCCTAAACACAGCCTCGATCACTGATTCCCAACACGGCTTCGTGCCGAAGAGATCATGCTTGACCAACTTACTAGTAATGGAAGAATTGGTGACGCGCATCCTCGATGATAGTGATGCTGTTGACATCGTTTTATTGGACTTTGCCAAAGCTTTTGACTCGGTAAACCACCGCCTACTACTTGTCAAGCTTCAAGCATATAGTTTCCATCCGGATATTGTACGATGGGTTGGTGCCTTCCTCTCAGATCGCTCCTTCCAAGTTCAAGTTAATGGTTCGCGGTCCGACGTCTCCAGTGCGAGCAGTGGCGCGCCTCAAGGTTCAGTGCTTGGGCCCTTGTTGTTCTTAGTCTTCATAAATGACTTGCCCGACGACCTCACGCACACACCCTTCTATTTGCCGACGATATCAAACTGGTCGCTCCTCGCGGTAGTATAGAGGATCTCGTCGATGCCTCCACCAAATTTGGAAGTGGTCTAACGATTGGGACCTGTGTCTGTCAAAGTGCTGTCATCTGCCTGTCGGCTCTACTCCTGCAACTCAACTTGATTTCGAGCCGGGTCGTCTGCTGCTGGAGAGGACCGATCAGGTAAAGGACTAGGTATCTTGGTGGATTCCTCCTTTTCGCCTTCGGCCCAGTGCGTCCATGCTGCCAACAAAGGCGCGCGGAATTCTGTTTTTGATTCGACGGTCATTCGGAATGCTCACAGCAGCCATATTCCTGCCACTCTATGTCACGCTGGTGAGACCCATATTGGAGTATGGGATTCAAGCCTCTTCTCCTTATCTCCTCAAAGACATACTGCATCTCGAAAGAGTCCAGAGGCTGGCTACCCGCATGGTTCATGGTCTCAAAAATTTGTCCTACGAAGAAAGGCTGAGGACGCTCGACCTTTATTCTCTAGTAAAACGCCGCCGCCGTGGTGATCTCATTCTCGCCCACAACATCATAAGCGGGAAGTGTAACCTCTCGAAAGAGCTGTTTTCACTCCTGCTCCGGCGGCGGGGGTCATTCCGAAAAGCTCTACCTGCGACGATTTCATCTCAATCGAAGGAGAGGAGCTTTCTCGTCCGGGTTGCGGATCCGTGGAACAAGCTGCCAGACGAGATGGTGAAGATGCCGACGACCGCTTTGTTCAAAGCCTCCCTGGACCTCAAGTGGCCTGAACTCTTTACATGAACACCACCCTGTACTTAACTCCATGTCCCTCTACATGGCCTTGCTATTTGCTTTTGAGCCAAATTAACTAACTAACTAACTAACTAACTAACATAAATAGTTATATACATACATCAATATAGACAAAAGCGCATGTATTTATAACGATATATATACATGTGTATATATATATATATATATATATATATGTTTACATACATGCAAAATCAATTTATACATAAACGCATACGCATATACATCCATACATGCATAATAAATATATGCAAAAACGTATATTCATGTATTCATATATACACAAGCTTGTGTGTTTGTGTGTATGTACACGTATAAAAAGACATACTTATATACAAACATTCAATCATACATACATGCATACATACATACCTACATACGTACATACATACATACAAACATACATACATACATACACACACACACATATACATACATACATATATACATACATTCAAACATACATACATACATGCATGCATACATACATACGTACATACATACATACATACATGCATACATGCATACATGTACATAGTTTCAAGATGGCGGCAGAATGTCATCTTTTCTGTGAATGTAATTACTTAAATTGCACGCTATCCTACAACTTAAACATTTTTCTCTGTCTTTCTCTCCTTTGTCCCAGTTGCATCACCCTACACTCCGCATCTCAGCTATTTCTCTGATAATCTCTCTCGCCATCCTCTCCTATTTTACATCTTTCTCGCGCTCTCTCAATCTCTTTCTTTCTTTTTTTTCCACACCCGCATTTCGTACACGATGCTGCAGATTGAGATTGGACACATTGTAAGAGGTATCTTGCAATGGATTGAAATCGAGAGAAGAATAATGAGATTGAGAGAGAGAGAGATGGAGAGAGAGAGAGAAAGAGAGAGGGAGAAAGTGAGTGAGAGAGAAGGGGAGCGGTAGGCTGAGAGAGACAGAAAATATAGATTGTATATTTGTGCTTGCGCGTATGTATATGTATATGTGTGTATGGTTTGGGGATATATATATATATGATGTGTGTGTGTGTGTGGTGTGTTTGCGTGTGTGTATGTGTGTGTGTATATATATATGTGTGTATATATATATATATATATATATATATGTATATATATGTATATGTAAGTGTGTATATATATATGTATGTGTATATATATGTATATATATATATATATATATATGTATGTGTGTGTGTGTGTGTGTGTATGTATGAGTGTGTATAAACATCATTGGCTGCATTGTTTTCAAAGTAGAAGAGGTTTGCCTAAAATGTTTTTCCTTTCATTG
>NW_021832817.1:0-10000 GCF_006345805.1 Octopus sinensis
TATACATATACATATACATATATATATATATATATATATATATATATATATATATATATATATATATTATATATATATATATATATATATATATGTATTTGTGTGTCCGTATTGTGACTCCCACACCATCACTTAACCGATGTTGGTGTGTTTACGTCCCCGTAACTTAACCGTGCGGCAAAAGATGCCGATGGGACAAGTACTAGGCTTACAAAGTATAAGTCCTGGGTGCGATTCGACTGCATGCGATTCGTTCGACTACATGGCCGCAGTCAAATGAAACAAATTTAAAAAATCAAAGAACACACACACACACACACACATATATATATATATATATTAATTTATATATTTATGTAGATATATATATGCATATATATATATATATATATATATACGCACACAGACAGTCATACATGAAAGCACGGGCGTTCTTCCAGTTTTTCGTGCATTATCTTAAGCACAACTTGTGAGGGCGTTTGTTGTCTTTACGATGTTTTCCCTTAGGGAATGACCTTACAGGAACCTGGATATCGAGTGAAATAAAAGTAAAAGGCAGCGAACCAATACCAAAATTAATATAAACTATACAAGGCTTAAGAAATCAAAGCAAAGCTGCAATGTTATATTTGTTTGCACAGAGTGCATATATATATATATATATATTATAATATATATATCTATATATATATATATATTATGTTTATGTATGTATGTTGTATGTATGTATGTATATGTATATGTATATGTAATGTATATGTATATTTATATATATATATATATATATATATATATATATCAGAGAGAGAGCGGGAGTGAGTGACAGAGTGAGAGAGATACATATATACATACACGCATATAGGCTGAGGGACAAAGATATATATATTATATATATATATATATATAATAAATATATATATATATATATATAGATATAATCTATATATACATATATATATATGGATATAAACAGTAACAATATACATATATGCACAAAACAGATAGATATAAAATATATACTCATGCATACGCGTGTGTATATGTGTATATATCTCAGTGAATGTATATATGCATAAGTACATATATAAATACACTTTATCTATTTTATTTCTCTCTCTCTCTCCCTATATATATATTATATATATATATATGTGTATGTATGTATGTATATACATTACATATACATAATATATAATATATATATAATATAATATATATATATATATATATAATATATATATATGTATATATATATATATATATATATACATATACATATACATATACATATACATATGCATATACATATACATATACATATACATATACGTACTTACTATACATATATGCATGTATGTATGTATCAGTTTTTATTTCCTTCTGTTTTATAACATGAGCTGAACGTGACTGTTTGGAAGTTTGCAATGCAGTTTGCTTATTGGTTGAAAGCAAGAAACTAAATTATGAAATTAAAGTGGCGCTTTAATCAATGGAATTCGTGACATCGTGAAAGAAGTTCTTCTGCATTCCAACTGATTCTGTATTTCGATCCAGCAACGAACTAATTGGTACAGAGTAGTTTTTAGTCGTATTTGTAATGACTGAATCTGGAGAAAACTGGTCGTGAGGAGAAACGTCAAGAATCGTAGTGGATGGCCACAGTAGGAGATGGAAGTGGTGAGATTAATATACAGACCTTGGGAATTATTTGTAAGCATTTTTAACATCGTTTCTGCCGTCTTTCAATCAATTGAATCTTGATTACACGACTTCCGGACGTGGATGAATAAAATGAAATAATTGGGAGGGGTCGACTCTGTTGACTTGTAGTTTACATAAGTAGAATTCATCATCGTCACCGTTAGATCATCATCATCACCATCATCGTCACCATCATCGTCACCATCATCATCACCATCATCGTCATCATCACCATCGTCGTCATCACCATCGTCGTCATCACCATCGTCATCAGCATCATCACTACCACCTATAGCAGAAGCTTTTATGCCAGACTGTAGATTGAAAGGTAAGTCGACCTCAGGGAATTACCGCTCAGAACATAAAGACGGACGAAATGTTGCTAAGCCTTTAGACCGGCATACTAAGGATTCTGCCAACTCGTCACTTTTATTAACCCAGTGCCGCATTGTGGAAACGAACTTGGAACCACGTTGAGGCGCGTAAATGTATAAGCTGATATTTATCATTCAATCTACGTTCTATACTTGAAAATAGTTTCCTTTTCAAGCATAGATTATCCAGGTTTTGGTTATCCAATATATTCATATATTTCAAGAGATAATGGTATAATTTTAATGAAAATTTGGCTGCTATTTTTTGCAGAGGTAGAGGTCACACATATATATTGAATCCGGTCTGTTGGCTGTCATTTCTTTTCTGCGGGTTCGGTTTTCAACTGCCGCCACCCTCTTCGCCGGTCTGCAGTTGTTTGTGAAGATTGCCTCTCCAGCTGGTTCGGTCGGCTGCGAGATCCTCCCAGGAATTCGTGTTGATGCCAAGTGCCCGGTCTCTACAGCCACAGGAAGCGTTGCAAAAACTGAATAGACAACTCAACGGACCGATGACAGCATTCATGGTCGGCCATGACCGACGGAGGCCCAAGAGAAGGCTGCTATTTCTAGCAGCCCGAGATCCCGCGCACTTCATAAAAGAACCTCTGTTCTGAGTTTGCATATCTTTTTTAGAAATCATTACTATTTCAAAATTTCAGGAAACTAATTTGACTGGTATGTTTTGGTATCTCTTTCCCTGTTAATTCATTCTTCGTTAGTTACATTTTTTTTTTGTGTGTGCTTTTTTGATGAGGTGAAGTTTTCATTTGCAATTATTTATTTCTGTTATATTATATTGGTTTTCTTTTTCTTTCTTTTATCTCTGTTTATGCATTTCGTATAGATCTGTATACACGAAGCTGTGCATGCGTGAAAATGTAGTTTTTACTTTATACAGACGAATGCGTTGTGTGTTGCGAAGGATGGCATCTTTAATCTATTATCAAATGTGATTGCTTCAGGCTTGTTTGATTAGTGTACAGAATACATTACAGCATTCCTTCTAGCATTCACATAGCTTATAGAATATCTTAAAGATCTACAAGACTTTAATTAGCAAACTAACAACAGTGAACTACGTTTTTTTTATTTTACTTCAATTACAAAAAAGAATCTTTTAGGCTATAATATGAATAAGCTATTTCAACACTGTATTACGTGGGCATTATATAAAATAACATGTAAAAAAACAGGAGCTAGCTAAAGGAAAGAAGGAAATAATAATTAAAGAATTATACAAGCCAAACAGAAGTTATTAAGGAAATGGTACTTGTGAAACATGTTTAATGAAGCTATGTCACTCTGATTAATATTTAAATGTTTCCGAAATTCGCATTTAATTAACTCCATCGGAATGTGTCATAGTCAAGAAAATTAATTAGTAATTTATGTATCTAACGTAATTTATGTATCTAACGCAAGGACAAGGCCTTAGCTATCCGGCCAAAAGGTTGACCGTTGTACTCTTCATTTATCATTATCGTGAAATTCTGACGTCCATATATGCCTGACCATTGCTACGCAAATTAATTGAAGGCAAAACAAGGAATGTAAGTGATAACACCCTGCTTTTGCCAGACCAATGAGAGGTTTTCAACTAATACTGAACCTGCTAAAAGTAATAACTAAATTTTGTTCAGATCAAACCCTATCCTTGAAAAGAAATTACTTGTTAGATTAAGAAATTATCAGAAAATATGTCGCGGGTTATAGTTATAGTTCACCATAGGTTTCCTGCATCATTGTCTTTCTAAAGCAAACTACCACACTGGCAGTAAGTCAAGTTTATGACAACGAAACGAAAACTGTCATTTTTGACATGTAATTGAATAAAGAAATATATAAATGCCTGCACAGAATACATTCAATCGTGTGAAATACCTGCGGCGCTATATACTCTATAGTAACAAAAATCTTAGCCGGGTAGATAGGCATAGGCAAAATTTAGCAGCTCAAACAATGCTAAGTTAATGTTGGCATATTTAACTGAGGAAGCAAAACGCAAAGCTATCTATAAGAAAGGGAAAATAATGTCATTAAGCAAACGTTTTCCAAAAGCATTCTAAACCTGGCTACCTCATCATACTCGATGGAGTATTTTATGTTACATTATCTAAGGTATTAATGTATTTTTTTAAGAGAGTAGTAAGTGAATTGTAGAAGATTTAGCTGTTATATGTAAGGAACAGGGAAACCATGGAGAGAGCCTCGCTTTCTTTGCAAATCACTATGACATTTTAGTGACTTCGATTATAGATATTTCGCTGCATAGCTTCATCACATTTATATAACGCTTCCAAAAGCATTATTCGTTGTTGTACGACACACTTAACTTACCATATTGGTAAGTGATCAAATGTGATCAATTTTATTTTCATCGCTTCGGAATCAATAAAATGTACCAATCTAAGATGGTGGATTGGCGAAACTGTGAGAAGGTCGAACGATACTCTTTTCGGTTCTTAGTGTTCTTTAAAAAAAAAGGCCTTGGGCTTGTTGGTGCAGTTGTGGGCTCACTAGACATGGGTGTTTGGCGCTGCCGATATCTGAGCAGGAGGACAAAGGTTCGCATTTTTAACACCACCACCGGATTTTGAATGACTTAATTGAGTTTCCCCTGCTACAAGCATTCTGACATGGTTTACTGCTTGCGGATACCAGTCTCCCTTTGTTCCTTATCTCAGTTTCCGGGGCCCTGTAACTGGTGAATGGTACTGTCTTCTTTTGTGACCAAAACTAAAAACATCATAAGCTCCAGTGAAGGACCTTTAACACACTCTTTGATAACTTGATTTCATATTAAACTGTCTATGTTAATACGTCTCATAATTGAGCAAAAGCAGATGTTTCGACATTTTGATTGGTTGTCAAATTATGCTTTATTGTTTAACATCCAATAATGTTCAGAGCCATTGTTAGTGCTTTTGATTGATGCGTGGGCTGTAAGGGTTGAAAAGGTGGCAGGCAAATAAATTGTGATGTTTTAAGGAAAAAAAAAACACAAGAACGATATGGATGCAAATAAGTAAATGTTTTATTTTACCAATTGCTATATCGGAACAAGTGGAGGCGCAATGGTCCAGTGGTTAGGGCAGCGGACTCGCGGCCGGAGGATCGCGGTTTCGATTCCCAGATTGGGTGTTGTGTGTGTTTATTGAGCGAAAATACCTAAAGCTCCACGAACCTCCGGTAGGGAGTGGTGGCGACCCCTGTTGTAATCTTTCGCCCCAACTTTCTCCCACTCTTTCTTCCTGTTTCTTGAGTAACGCTGCGATGGACTGGCGTCCCGTCCAGCTGGGGGGAACACATACGCCATAGAAACCGGGAAACTGGGCCCATGAGCCTGGCTAGGCTTGAAAAGGGCGCATAAAAAATATTGGAACAAACAATTTTTTAGTTTAGCTTAGAATGTCCGAGATATTCGTTACTGAGGAGATCAAATAAGGTTGAATCTCCATGTCTGGTGTTCTATGATTTCTACACACAAGCCTCTTTGAAAATGTTTCTCAGAAATAAATTATTACAGCAAGCGCTAAGGCAGCCATGCAATGAATTTATGTGCATGCGACATATGCACTCATATACACTCAGCCAGAAGACCAAACTGAATAAACAATATTCTTTAATAGATTTTGTTTCATCTCATGTACGAAAGATTTCATCCTGAGAGAGAGAGAGAGAGAGAGAGAGAGAAGAGAGAGAGAGAGAGAGAGAGAGAAGAGAGAGAAATTAGTGTATTTTCAACAAAAAATTCAAAATATGAACGAGACGCAGCTATTTTCAGTTCTGGTTGAAAGCAAAAGTGCTGATCTGTCAGCTGAAAAACCCTCGGTTCCAGAGAAATAACAGCGATATAATTGCGTGCGTGCGTGTGTGTGTGTGTGTGTGGTGTGTGTGTGTGTGTGTGTCTGTGTGTATGTGTGTGTAAGTGTGTGTGTGTGAATGAGAGTTGATGTTTGCGCTTATTATAGCTTATGTTTGTGTTGTGTGTTGTATTTGTAGTCTTCTATGATCATTTCTGCATAAAGTTTAATTTTCATTCTATAATTAATAGCAATCCATAAATAGTTGGTATCGCATTATATTCTGACTGTCCTGTGTGGGAGGATCAATGTTTTAATAATGCTTTAATGTTTTAATTAAGTAGATGACCATATTTTGAAAATTATTCTTTTATGATTTAATCAGTATTTTTATTAGTTTCATATTCTTTTTGTTTAATTATCAGGTTTGATTTGTAAATACGCTCGGAGCTGATCGTAGGATATATAACTGTTTGCCTAGTTCATTTGTGTATGGATTGCATGTTTAGTATCGTTCCACTTATTCCTTATGTGAAGGCGCATGGCTCAGTGGTTAGAGCGTCGAGCTTACGATCGTGAGGTTGTGAGCTCGAATCCCAGACCGGGCTGCATGTTGTGTTCTTGAGCAAGGCACTTTATTTCACGTTGCTCCAGTTCACTCAGCTGTAGAAATGAGTTGCGACGTCATTGGTGCCAAGCTGTATCGACCTTTGTCTTTCCCTTGGATAACACTGGTGGCGTAAAGAGGGGAGGCTGTATGCATGGGCGACTGCTGGTCTTCCATAAACAACCTCGCCCGGATTGTGTCTAGGAGGGTAACTTTCTAGGTGCAATCCCATGGTCTGTGTCGTGACCGAAGAGGGTCTCCGAACTTATTCCTGCGTATTCGTTATATATTACTGCTATTCCGGTGGAGATACAAAGGCCCAATGGTTTAGGGCAGCGGACTCGCGGTCGGCGGATCGCAGTTTCGATTCTCAAACTGGGCGTTACGAGTGTTTATTGAGCGAAAACACCTAAAGCTTGACGAGGCTCCGTCAGGGGATGGTGGCGAACCCTACTGTATTCTTTCATCACAACTTTCTCTCACTCTTTCTGTTTCTATTCTACCTGTATTTCAAAGGGACGACTTTGTCACACTCTGTGTCGCGCTGAATCTCTCCGAGCACTACCTTAAGGGTACACGTGTCTGTGGAGTTCTCAGCCACTTGCACGTTAATTTCACGAGCAGGCTGTTCCGTTGATTAACTGAAACCCTCGTCGTCGTAACTGACGGAGTGCCACTGCTATTACTGGTTTTAGAAAATGTATGCAGCATCTCTGCATGTCGTAAAAACTGGGTAAACGTATTGAAGACAAGAAAGATATCTAAATGTAAAGCAATACTCCAAGAAACCTGTCCAATACCTGTATAGAAAAGCTAACATAAGATAATGATGTTAACGATGATGATAAGGAGAGGAAGAGTAGAAAACATAAGTGTAAGCTTTTAGAGGGAGTTTATTTCGTTGATTATATCGACCTCAGTAATTGCTTGGTACTTATTTTATCGAAATAGGATCAACGAAACGCAAAATATATCTCAGCAAAATTTCGGCTGAATCTAAACAGAAGAAACCGTAATTAACTACTGCAAGGCATTTTTTTATGTTTTACCGATTGTGCAATCCGCATTTTTTTTTACATCGATCTGTTTCTGTGCAATCGTATTTTTCAGAAATTGAGGGCTTTAGATCTTTGCTTTTTCTCAAGAAAATAAAAAGTAACCAAGAACAGCGTTCAATCTGTTGAACATTCTTGAAGTATATCAGAATATACACAATACGCCCAGATTAATATTCGGTGATGTTTAGAGATATCGTATATTTATTATAATAAAGTAATTTGATATGTATCCCCATTTCTTAGAAAAATTTAATTATCGTTTGTTTTCAAGTATATCTAATTGAATTTTTCTGTTCGCCTTTCAGTCTTTTCTTATCAATACACTGCTACAATGGATTGTAAAACTAGGAGAAAATGTTAACGATATATCAGCTAACTTAAGAGACTATATCAAGTAAAATTATGACCAATCCTGAACGTCATATTGATTCTCTACGTCACTTACAATAATGCACTAGCAAAAGGATGGAATATAATCGATAAGAATCCAAACTATCGCTATAAAGCATCAACTTCGGTTGGTAGGGTATGCAATAAGGGGACGAAGTAGTTTTAAACTTATAGGTCATTCACCAATGGATTTACTTTATGAAACGCTAATGCGACTCCATAGAGATCATGGTCTTAATCAACATCTAAGTAACATCTGGGAATTACATCGACTCCAAAGCTCAATGGATACGAAGTGCCGCTGAATAATTTGCCCGGCGTGCAAGTGATTCCGCCAGCTAACTGCCTCAGGATATATATATATATATATATATATATATATATATATATATATATTATATATAGAGAGAGAGAGAGAGAGAGAGAAAGAGAGAGAGAGAGAGAGAGAGAGATAGATAGATAGATAGATAGATAGATAGAGAGATAGATAAGCAGACAGACAGACAGATAGATACATAGAGAGAAAGATAGATAGATAGATAGATAGATAGATAGATAGATAGATAGATAGATAGATAGATAGATAGATAGATAGATAGATAGATAGATAGATAGATAGATAGATAGATATTGCACGTGAATTATTGCCATTCTGTTTCACAAACATTTCCCCGCTTTCAAACAACGGAAAGCATTCATGAAAATAAAAGTAACATTAGAAACACCGATGAAAAAAATATGCTCAAAAACATCAACAATGATTAAATACTGAGACGCTCTTCATTGCTACGCAATGTCGTTATAATTAGAACTATAACGTTTTTTGCGTGATGTTCACGTCCAGCTCGTAAACAGTTTTTAATCCAGCATTTATCATCGGGAATTTTCTTTATAAATAAAATATATTTAGAGCGACGTTTTCGAAGATGTTTTTGTTTTTCTTGGTTTAAAGACTTTAGTATACGACTTAAAACATTATTTTATTATTTTATTCTTTTACTTGTTTCAGTCATGTGGCATGCTGGAGTACCGCCTTTAGTCGAGAAAATCGACCGCAGGACTTATTCTTTGTAAGCCTAGTACTTATTTTTTTGCCAACATCGCTTGATAACCGATGCTGGTGTGTTTACGTCCCCGTAACTTAGCGGTTCGGCAAAAGAAACCGATAGAATAAGTACTAGGCTTACAAAGAATAAGTCCTGGGGTCGATTTGCTCGACTAAAGGCAGTGCTGCAGCATGGCCGCAGTCAAATGACTGAAACAAGTAAAAGAGTAAAAGAGTATTAGTTCAATTGTGACTTCCTACCAAAGTAAATGTTATGTCAGGCTCCAAATTTATTTCGAAAGGAAAAACTTCTTACTTACATGCAAGGTGTACATTTGTTTTCACTGAACAGTGTTTATGCATTTTGATTATAAATTTAGGTAAGAAGATATGATTTTGCCTCTATCCAAAATGCAAGAAAATATTATCAATACAACGATAAGTGGGGGACAAACACGGACACACACACACACACCACACACACACACACACACACACACACGCATATATATATATATATATATATATATATATATATATATATATATATATATATATATATATATATATCTATATATATATATATAGGCGCAGGAGTGGATGTGTGGTAAGTAGCTTGTATTATCAATACAACGATAAGTGTTGATAACTTAAAATTACAATTGGGAAAAATTGAATATAGAGTTTATATTGGTTATATTCTTATGTCTAATATTTTTTAAAGAATATTTGTTAATGAACAAAATAAATATGACCATTTTATTGACGTGTCTCAGATGCTAAAAGAGATTATATTTAAGGTAGAAACTGTATTAATTGAATAAGTTATTTTCATGTAGCTATAGTAATATGTAAATTTTATTTTCCAATTATATTTTAATGCGAATATTTTTTTTTTAAATAGGCTAAATGTGTAAAGATTCTAGCTTTAATCCTCGATTTAGTTAACTTGTGATATCGTTCATGCATAGAAATCTGATTAATATATTTGTCTAAAAAAGAAATGAGGAAAATAAATGTTG
>NW_021832817.1:15000-29328 GCF_006345805.1 Octopus sinensis
ACTACACACAATCCCACACATACACGTACCAAAAAGGTTCATACACACCTCTGTATACACGCAAGCGTAAGAAAAACAGGGCTAAAGGCAAAAATGTTTCTTCTTGTGCATGTGCGTATATAGACGTTTGTATAAACTTTTTTGTGCACGTGTGTTTCTGTGTGCATATATAGACATGTGCGGGTATGCGCATATATAGACGTGTGCTTGTGTGTGTGCATACTATTATTGCTTATTTTTTATACTTCTTTACACTTTTTTCTGTATTGTTGCACTTAGCCGTTTTTTCTTGTGCTTGTGCGTATATTCAAACCAGGTTTCTGGTTAGTAGAAACCTTCTACATTCATTTCCTCCAATCTTTCACGCCTTGCATAGACACAGCACTATTTCCTCACAAAGGGTTGAAAGTGTTTTTCTATATACATCTTTCATAAGTGTATTAGCACGAGTGTTGCCAGTGAATGGAACCCCGTGAATATGCTATAAAGAGTCAAAAAAGTATCAGTGGGGGGATGGGGCTCGTGGGGTCAGGGCTGAACCCAAACACCACTCCATTTGTACTGTTTTTGTTTGCAAATTCATTCGTTTATATATGCTTTAAGTTTTAACTTCATTTTTATTGTAATTATATATCGAACATCTGACCACCAAATCAAGTTGTGTGATCCCCATCTTTGTCGGCCCCTAGTGGGCCATAAAGAAATATTTCATAAATGCATGATATGACTTCTGGCATAGGTGTACTCGATTATACTCTTGTTGTTGTTGTTGTTAAGCAACAAGACGGGTAGGGGTGATTAGGTGATGGTCTAGGGCTTAGGGGCGGGAGACCCCAGAGCTTGGAAAAAATCTTTGGTCATTTTGTTGTAGTCAAGGGCTCTTCGTTGACGCCCGACACCACTGGGAGGTGGCCCTCGAAGTCGCTGGAAATGGAGATCTCCAGGTCCAAATTCTTGAACGGCCGATTATGCTCTAGAAGGCGGTGTTTCGGTATGACCAACGCCCAGTGATTGAAACCAGTCAAAATTATTCAAGTGTTTGTAAGGTTTGCGTGATAAGCTAGTCTCCACGTGCGAATTTTTCTCCTGAAAATCAAGTTCATAATTTTTTTTTATATATTTTGAAAATATAATTTGAAAATGATTTTAATACGATTTTTTCTCGTTCATTTTTATTGTTATTGTTGCTGTTGTGGCTGTTTTGCTTTTGTTTTGTGCTTTTTGGAGGATGTAATTTTTTTTCTGTCGTTATTGTTTATTTAAATGTCTAGAGCGGGTTGTTAAAGCGTCTCGAGAATTTTTGTTGAAAGTTGTTAAAAAGAAAATATAACAAATAAGCATTGGTTAAATGTGAGATTTGTTCACGCCTTAGGGGAATATCTGTTAGATTGTAATACAAATGGCAAATGAAAAGAACATAATTTAGGGTGTGGAGGAGGCGGGAGAAGAAGAATATGATGTATTTTTATTTTTGTACATTTTCTTAATTATTCTTATATATTTCTTTGTATTTTATATATTGCTATATATTTCATTATATTTTATATATTTTTATTATATACTTTTTTCAGTTTTTCTTTTTCTTTTATTATCTTATTTTGTCATCATTCGTTTATTTGTCATTGTTTTGTCTTCCCGCTGGGTACAAGAATATGCTGAGCGGGTAAATTTCATTGTCGCACGGTAGAGTCATTAGTATTGAAAGAAACTTGATGAAAATCGTTTTAGAACGGAGGAAATGGTAGATTAAAGCAGAGTTTGAGAAAATCAAAAACAAAGTGATAACGGAATAAACAAGGAGGGTGAAATGGGTTTGGTGGTGTTACAAAACTGAAAATAATGTCGTTTATTGGAGAATATGATGGATCAATGGAATTTTAAAGCCGTTCAAGTTTTTACTGGGAGAAAAAATAGTTGTTTTTGTTTGTTTTTATCTTTTGTTGTACTTATTGATTTTGTTTTCACTTTTCTTAAGAATTTACTAATCAAATCATTTAGTAATATTTTTTTTTTTTTTTTTTGGAGAGGGAGATTTTTTATGGAACTTTGTTAAACCATAATCTGGTTTAAATGCGGTGAGTTTCATCTACTGCTATCTCTGTTTTGTTTTTTTTTTTCCTTTTGTTCTTAGCACAAAACAAGCAATTTTTTCCCGCTCAAAAATGTCCACACTTTACTTTTGAAAAGAGTCCTTCGAATTCGAAGAAGTTATCATGCATTTATTACAAAGAATATAATTCAAATATCTCCTACAGCTAGATTTTGTGTGATGCAACAGAACCAATCCCGCTTTCTTAATCTAATACGCAAACACATACATTTTAGAACAGGTGAGAAGGCGGTTGAAAACAACAACGGCGCATTATATGTCCTGTTATCTGCTTCGGAAACCTGATAGACAGAGTTGTCTCTGCCAGGATTTGATCGCAGAATTTAAGCATGATGTAAATAAAGATTTCGTCATTTAGTCTGACGCTGTAAATTTCCATATCAAAGTAATTATGAAAATATGCACTCTGCCGTTCATATATCTCGGATTTCTTTTTATAAAAAATGAGAGGGAAAATTCAAAAGTCTGTCGAAAGAAAATTGATTTACGTTTTGTTTATCACTCAAAGGAATTAATAACCCAAGTTTAAAAAAAAACTGACAGCCACTAGGAATTAAAATCGTATCACGAAGGGCCTCATTGAACATTTCTCTGTTTAATATCCTCTCATCACCTAAGGCGGTGAACTGGCAGAATCGTTAGCACGCCGGGCGAAATGCTTAGCAGTATTTCGTCTGCCGCTGCGTTCTGAGTTCAAATTCCGTCGACTTTGCCTTTCATCCCTTTCGGGGTCGATTAAATAAGTACCAGTTACGCACTGGGGTCGATATAATCGACTTAAACCATTTGTCTGTTCTTGTTTGTCCTCTGTGTGGGTAGTAAAGAAATAGGTATTTCGTCTGCCGCTACGTTCTGAGTTCAAATTCCGCCCACCCCCTAATTCATTGTTTGACAACCGGTGTTGCTGCGTTTACGCCCCCGTAACTCAGAGGTTCGGCAAAATAACCAATATAATAAGTACCAGCCTTTAGAAAAAGAAGTACTAGAGTCGATTCATTCAGCTAAAAAAAGATCCCTTAAAGCAGTGCCCCAGTATGACCGCAGTCTAATGACGGAAACAAATAAAAAGATAAATGATATTTCTTCAGTAATGTTTCCGAGTCTCTGTTTAATTTCTGTTTTTCAAATGTTAGTTCGATTCGATCTGCGTTATGAAATTTTCCTTCATTTCTTCATTATTAAAAAAAAACAAATTAACCCTCGGAAACATAACTCTGTCAAACTTCATAAAAGATATGCATTAGATGTCCTTCTTGTGTTTCTACTATAAACCCATATTTCCAATTTTCGTTACCGCCGTATCGGTTTATGTACCCCCAAAATGCTGATTTATGTTGCTGGGAGCAGCTATAGGAGTGGTTGTGTGGTAATGAAGCTTACTTCCCAACCACATGGCTCTGGGTTCGGTCCCACTGCGTGGCATCTTGGACTAGCGTCTTCTATTTACTAAATCCTTAATGGCAAATCAAATCATTTTATTTCACGTAAGTTTTTGTTTGTAAGAAGGCACATGGCTTGGTGGTAAGTACTTTCGGTTCCCAATCGTAAGGTTCTGAGTTCGATTCCCGACGGTGCGCTGTGCCTTTGAGCAAGACACTTTATTTTACGTTGTCCCTGTGAACTCAACTGACGAAAATGAGTTGTACCTGTATAGCAAAGGGACAGCCTTGTCACATTCACGCTAAATCTCCCTGAGAACTACGTTAACGATACATGGGTCTGTATAAGGCGGCGAGCTGGCAGAATCGTTAGCACGCCGGGCGAAATGCTTAGCGGTATTTCGTCTGCCGTTACGTTCCGAGTTCAAATTCTGCCGAGGTCCACTTTGCCTTTCATCCTTTCGGGGTCGATTAAATAAGTACCAGTTACGTACTGGGGTCGATATAATCGACTTAATCCGTTTGTTTGTCCCCTCTGTGTTTAGCCCCTTGTGGGTAGTAAAGAAATAGGTACATGGGTCTGTGGAGTGCACAGTCACTTGCACGTTATTAATTTCATAAGTAGGCTGTTCAGTTGAGCGGATCAACTGGAACACTCGTCGTAGTAAGCGACGGAGAGCCTAAAGAAGAAAGGAGAGGCTTCTACAACGTCTAAGTAAACAGTGTGAACTTTACGTAAGCAGTTTATTTCTCCACTCGAAAGCTGAACTCAGTTGCAAACGTCTTTAAAGGGTGTGTTTATATTATTAAATGATATCAGAAATGTGTTTCACTAAATACAAAAGTATCAACTAATTAAAATCATTTGTTTAATTTATATCAACCAGATTAGTTGTTAATCACTTGATTGGGTTTCTTTGTTGAGCTACTAAGTACTAATTACATTCTTAATATTCGCTGATACATAAGATGTTCTAATAACACTACTAAAATGGGATGATATATCTCAAATAATATATGACAGCGCAAATGTTGAAGAAACCTTTTGATAAATTCATCTGAAAAGAAAGCCTTAGCGGTAGATTGGACAGGCGGGGCTAAATTAATAATTTCTAAATGGGATTCATTTGTTCTAGTTCTGGAATAAAGCTAATTGTTTATTCAATTTGTAAGAATGATTTAATCTATGGAACTAACAATTAGTAAAACATATAGAAAATTGAATTAGGATTAGGTTCTAAATAAGATGTCTAATTTCGGATTACTTTGGTAGAAGGCTAGCAATTTCGGGGAAGCGGATTACATCGACCCAGTGTCCAATTTGTACTTATTTTATCGAGCTTGAAAAGCAAAGTCGACCACAGCGACATTTCAACTCAGAAAGTAAAAATGGACCGAATGTCGCTTAGCATTTTTTTCCAGTTCGCTAATGATTCTGCCAGCTCGCCGCTTTGGATTAACCTACTATTAGTTTTAATATCCGTAATTCGATTGTGGATGTAAAGATAAATATATAAATATGTTAATCTTAGCAAAACATTAATTTCGAAAATATACTTGTTTTCGTTCAAAAGTTAATCATTATTTTACTATAAAAAGGCGGCGAGCTGGCAGAAACGTTAGCACGCCGGGCGAAATGCGTAGCCGTATTTCATCTGCCGTTACGTTCTGAGTTCAAATTCCGCCGAGGTCGACTTTGCCTTTCATCCTTTTTGGGTCGATTAAATAAGTACCAGTTACGCACTGGGGTCGATATAATCGACTTAATCCGTTTGTCTGTCCTTGTTTGTCCTCTCTGTGTTTAGCCCCTTGCAGGTAGTAAATAAATAGGTATTTCGTCTGCTGCTACGTTCTACCCTGATGTAATCCCCTGATGTAATCTCCAGGGATACAGGCATCCAGCAACAGGACGTCTGTAATGCTATGATGGACCGTGAAGTCTGGCGTAACATAGTAAATTCCATTGTCTCGACCACGGTCGAACATTGATGGTGACGTTCTGAGTTCAAATTCCGCCGCGGTCGACTTTGCCTTTCATCCTTTCCGGTTCAATTAAATAAGTACCAGTTACGCACTGGGGTAGATATAATCAACTTAATCCGTTTGTCTGTCCTTGTTTGTCCTCTCTGTTTAGCCCCTTATGGGTAGTAAAGAAATTGGTATTTCGTGTGTCTGTTATTGAAAATTTATTGTTGGGGTGTGTTCGTGAGTTTCTGTTAATTATTATACCTCTTATTGTGCCTATTGTTGGACTTATTGTCTAAAAATTGTATTATAGTTTTCTTTCGAAAGCTATCTGTGGTTTTCCACTGTGGGGTTAAAACATTAATTGCCGGCAAGATGCCGAAAAGTGTGTCTTCGTCTGGTGATGATTCATCGACTGAGCGGGAAGCGAGGAAGACGGAAAGTTCAATTTTTGATAACGTTTCTGATGTTTCGGAAAATGAATTCCCTGCTTTACCAAAATTTACGGATACCAAAAGAAATATAGAAGCAAAAACTATTCAAAATGAAGAAAGAAAAGTTTTGCGTCAACAGCTGGTAGTGGAACGCGACAGCTGTCAACTGACAGAAAAGAATTATTAAAATACAAGGAAATGATAACAGAACGATATATATATATATATATATATATATATATTAATAATAATAATCATAAGAGTAATAATAATAACAATAATAATAATAATAATAATAATAATAATAATAATAATAATAATAATAATAATAATAATAATAAAACCGGGGGACGTTTAAGAGAGAACACCGGGGGACGTTTAAGAAGAACACCGGGGGACGTTTAAGATGTAAGAAGGAAAATACAGAGCTCCGAAATCTATCCACAAACATCGAAAACAAGGACATCCTATGGAGCCAAAGATTTACTAACAAAGAATTGGACTGTATCCGAGTAAGTAATACTAATTGAAATTTATTACTATTTTCGAAACGAAATGATGTATTTTAACTCGATATCATCTCCACCTCTAACACAACACATGTAAACATGCGTGGAACATCACGATCATCCCCGACCCCAAACACCATGTACAAAGGAACTACGAAGAAATTAAATGCCACCGATACTATTCAACCAAGAATAACAATCGAGCGGTACGTACATTAAACTTACAACAAAAAATGTACGAAAAACTACACGTGCGAAATAATGTGACAACAGAAATAAACGGACCGGTACCCTACGAAAATGACGACCGTCAAAATAATGGGCCGGACGTTGTACCTCATGTCCCGCAAATAAAACCCAAAAGACGTAAATGGACATGTGAGGAATACATTTCTATCTTACACGCATACTTCACAGCAGTGCTCTACCCAAAAAATGAAAATACAACAACACATACATATAAAATATGGAAGGAAAATAATAGAGATATAGACTTGGATACAGCAATGAACCCTAATAAATTAGCTAACGTACGAAGATACAATCTCAACACAAAAAAATATCAGAAATAGAAATAGAACATCTAAAAGAAAAAATACACCAGGAAAATGTAGATAGAAGCCACACAACAATGCCCAATAATATAAACACTGAAACTGTAAAGCACGAAGACAAACGCAACATTCCCAACAAACACGATGTAAACAACGAAGGGGAGCCTAATGATTATGATAATATAAAAAATAAAATAATCAAAGAACTGAAAACCACAGAGCTCAAAATGGACCACCGACCATACCTCCCAAGAATCAAAATAAACGAAATAACAACACCAATTATAAACAGCATAAACCTAGCCGTCGTTGAACTAATAGCCACTGAAACAAAAAAAAGTGATATCACTGAGCTAAATGACTTAATATACGCAGCAGCCACTGCAGCAACAAAAGAAGCTGGATACTCACCCAAACCCGCCCAAACAGGAGTACCACCACCCAAACAAACCCTGTGGATAAATAACATCCAAAACAAAATTTAAAAAATTAGAAAAGACCTGTCGATTCTTAATGAAATCAGCAAACAATCAGCGCTACTGAGCAACAAAAAGAGAACAAAAATACTCCGCAAATATAACATCACAGAGAAAGATTTGCCTGAGATAAAAGAAAAGCTGAAGCAAGATATCCTTGCCAAAGCACAAATGATCCGCCGGTACGAGAAACGCCAACGCTTCTTTGAACAAAACAAAAAGTTCAACTCCAACCCCAAAAAGTTCTACCAAGAACTGGGCAAAAATAAAATAGAAGTCACTGCAGCACCAACGGCAGAAGAATTGGAAGAATTCTGGAGAGAAATATGGTCGGCGAACGAACAACCAAAAAAAAGGAGTATCAAAATAACAAACTCGGCATCTGAACAACTTTGGACCCCCATAACAACTGAAGAGGTCACCCAGGCACTGCAAAGACTAAGCAACTGGAAGGCACCTGGGCATGACAAGATCCCCAACTTCTGGTTGAAATATCTAACAGGAATGCACAAAAAGCTGGCTGAAAACTTTAACAACATACTAGCAGAGCCAGAGACAATGCCTGAATGGCTCACGAAGGCGAAAACCATCTTAATTCCCAAATCAAATGAAACAGCAAAGCCAGAAAACTACAGACCAATAACCTGCCTCCTTACTATGTTCAAGGCATTTACTGCAGTGATATCACAAAGGCTGAACAAGTACCTGGACGAAAACAAACTATTCCCAGAAGAGCAGAAAGGATGCCGCAAAGGCTCATATGGCTGTCAAGATCAACTAATGATTAATAAAGCCGTAACTAAAGACAGCCACAGAAAGAAGAAAGGCCTCAGTATGGCCTGGATTGACTACAAAAAGGCGTTTGATAGCATCCCCCACACATGGATCCTCGAAACACTAGCCATTAACAAAGTAGCACCAACAATCATAAAATTCATAGAGCACTCTATGAATAAATGGCAAACAGTCCTACACCTCCAAACAAAAGAGGGACTCGTGAAAACCAAAGACATCCCCATTAGAAGAGGAATATTCCAGGGAGACTCCTCTCTCCACTCCTTTTCTGCTTGGCACTGTCACCTCTATCTGATATCTAAATAGAACTGGATGCGGATATAAATGTTACGGCAAAACGATCAGCCACCTTTTATATATGGATGACCTAAAACTATACGCTGCAAATGACAAACAGCTGAAAACACTATTAAAGACAGTTCATGGATTTACCTAAGAAATAGAATGAAATTTGGATTAGAAAAATGCGCCAAAGTAACCATGAAAAGAGGAAAACTAGTTAAGAGTAACAACATCACACTAGATAAAACCAATGAAATAAAAGAATTAGACCAAAGCCAAACTTCAAATACTTAGGAATCCATGAACTAGATAAGACACAACACACACAAATGAAAGAGAAAATAAAAAAAGAATATTATAGACGAGTTAGATCAATACTAAAAACAGAGCTCAATGCTAAAAACAGATAATAGGTATCAACACTTTAGCTGTCCCAGTTATAAGTTACAGCTACAATATCCTTAACTGGATACGAAATGAACTGACCAAAATAGATAGGAAAACAAGAAAAATAATGACAGGATCTAGGATGCATCACCCAAAATCTGACATAGAAAGACTATATATACAACGTATAGAAGGTGGTAGAGGCCTTATACAGCTGGAAAACTACTATAAAATAACCACCATAGGACTGCAAAAATTCTCTACTTCAGAAGGAAGGAAAACTGATCCAGATAGCGGCAAAACACGAGCAAAACAAAAAACTGTTCTCAGTATTTAAGGAAGCTGACAAATACAAACAAGAAATCATACCACCTAATAAACATGAAGAAGGAGAAGAAGAAGATGAAGAAACAACAAAAGCTATAAAACAAATGAAATCCAAACTAAAGTAGAACAGCAACGAACCATGGTAAATACTGGACTAAACTAAACGCAAAAGAAATAGACAAAGAAAAATCCCAGCAATGGTTGAGAAGCTCAGGACTCAAAGCAGAACAGAGGGATTTTTAATTGCAGCACAAGACCAAAGCCTCCCCACCAGAAATTACCAAAAACATGTAATGAAAAAATATTACAAGTAACTGCAGAATATGTGGAGATGGACAAGAAACAATAATCATATTATCTCTAGCTGCCCAGTCCTGGCTAAGAAGGAATATATTCACAGACATGACAGAGTTGGAACCTACATACATTGGAAGCTATGCCAACATTATGGAATAACAACAGAAAAAAGATGGTATAGGCACACACCAGAAAAGGTCACAGAAAACGAGAAAGCAACCATACTCTGGGATATGCCGATACACACACATAGAGAAATTAAGGCCAACAGACCAGATATAGTTGTCAGAGATCATGAAGAAAAAAAATGCTTTCTAATTGATGTATCAATACCGGCAGATGACAACGTGTCTCTAAAAGAAATGGAGAAACTCTTAAAATACAAAGACCTTGAAATATAGGTAACTAGAATGTGGAATCTGAAAACAGAAACAATTCCTATCATAGTAGGTGCATTAGGCATGATAAAAAAATATTCAGACAAATACATAACAAAAACACCAGGACTTACAAACACATATAACATACAGAAAATTGCACTACTAGGCACTGCACACATCCTACGCAGAACACTTTCCATACAATAACCATCAGAGCATCACAACACAAATCACAGCACATACCCAAGGCACACAGAGCTGCGCTCGGTAGTGAAGTGAAAGCACGCTATAAAAATAAAAAACTACTGAATAATAATAATAATAATAATAATAATATAATAATAATAAAATATAATAATAATATATATAACAATAGTATAATAATAATATGACAACAAAAGAATAAATGAGACCTCGATATTATATAAATAGAGGAATTTATCTATAAATATAGTATGTGGCAATTAGAGTTTTTGTTTGTATTAATAACTGATAAGATGCCGGAGCAAACTTCAGACCCAGCATCCGAAACTCTGAGTTTTATTATGACAACCAACTAATTGTCACATTTTATATATGTGTGTGTGTGTGTATGTGTGTGTGTGTGCGTGTGTGTGCGTGTGTATGTATGTACGTATGTGTGTGTGTTTGTCTCTACTACCGCTTGACAACCGGTGTTAGCGTGTTTACCTCCTCCGTAACTTTACGGTTCGGCAAAAAAGACCGATAGAACAAATACAAGGCTTCGAAAAATATGTCCTCAGGTCGATTTGCTCGACTAAATCCCTTCAAGGCGGTGCCCCAGCATGGCCTCAGTCAAATGACTGAACCTAGCAAAAGGTATAAGTCTGTACAAGAAGAACCAATTTATTACAGATGAATTTTAAAAGCAAAATCTTATAAGGACCGGCTAAGTGTCACATGGACCCCAGTTCAGAACCCCGACTGAGGATGATGTCCGCGCGCGGATATTAAGGGAGAGTGAAGAATGGTATAATCTTCATAGGATTAAATCTTGATAGGTCGTTAATCCCGGTAATAGGTGTAGTGTACGTGGAGTGTACGTGGTGAAACAGGTCAGTTCATCCCAAATTCTTTGTAAACTAAATATATCTCCTTCTGAGTATATATATATACTACCAAAATATAGAAGCAAAAACTATTCAAAATGAAGAAAGAAAAGTTTTGCGTCAGCAGCTGGTAGTGGAACGCGACAGCTGTCAACTGACAGAAAGGATTATTAAAATACAAGGAAATGATAACAGAACGATATATATATATATATATATATATATATATATATATATATATATATATATATATTAATAATAATAATAATCATAAGAGTAATAATAATATAATAATATATAATAATAAAATAATAATAATAATAATAATAACAATAGTAATAATAATAATATGACAACAAAAGAATAAACAAGACCTCGATATTATATATATAGTGGAATTTATCTATAAATATAGTATGTGGCAATTAGAGTTTTTGTTTGTATTAATAACTCTTTGAACTTATAATTTTCTGTGTGTATATATATATATATATAGATACTTCCAAGCAAACATGATTTCTAATGAAATCCCAATATTCCTTATGAACTTTTTAATAAGTTTTTCTATAAACTGTTTTTAACATTTTCTTATTATTATCAAAGAATGTATATATGTATAGTAATATTTTGTGACTACCAGTACATAACACAACAAAACTTTTACATGTTACTTTTGACAATCTTTTTCTAAAAAAGTGAAACCGATCAAGTGAATAAACATCTTTTAAAATTGCATTTTCAAACCTTCTTTCATATATAATTCCACTCGTGCGGTACCTTACAACTTCACTTTGTTATATATATATATAATGTGTGTGTGTGTGTGGTGTGTGTGTGTGGTTGTGTGTGTGTGTGTGTGTGTGTGTTGTTTGTTGGTGTGTTGTGTTTTTGTGTTGTGTTTGTGTTTTGTGTGTGTGTGGTGTTTTTGTGTGTGTGTGTTTGTGTGTGTGTGTGTTTGTGTGTGGTGTGTGTATGTGTTTGTGTGTGTGTGTTTGTATGTTGTGTTTGTGTGTGTGTGTGTGTATTTATACATATATATCTATACAAACTTATGTGTGTGTACGTGTATTTATATATATATATATATACACACAAACTTATGTGTTTCTGAGTGAAAGTCTGTTCATATACTTTTATTCTTTTAGTATTTTGCTTGTTTCAATTAAAAGACTGTGGCCATGGTGTAGCACCACCTTTAGTTGAACAAATCGACCCCAGAACTTATTCTTTGTAAGCCTAGTACTTATTCTATCGTTCTGTTTTGCCAAACCGCTAAGTTACGGGGACGTAAATGCACCAGCATCGCTTGTCAAGCGATGGTGGTGGGACAAATGCATATACACAAACATATATATACACACATATACTCTTTTACTCTTTTACTCTTTTACTTGTTTCAGTCATTTGACTGTGGCCATGCTGGAGCACCACCTTTTAGTCGAGCAAATCAACCCCGGGACTTATTCTTTGTAAGCCCAGTACTTATTCTATCGGTCTCTTTTTGCCGAACCGTATATATATATACGATGGACTTCTGCCAGATCCACTCACAAGGCTTTGGTCGGCCCGAGGCTATAGTAGAAGATACTTGCCCAAGGTGCCACGGAATGGGACTGAATCCGGAACCATGTGGTTGGTAAGCAAGCTACTTACCTCACAGCCACGCCTATATATACATATATATATATATGTTAGTTAGTTAGTTAGTTAATTTGGCTCAAAAGCAAATAGCAAGGCCATGTAGGGGGACATGGAGTTAAGTACAGGGTGGTGTTCATGTAAAGAGTTCAGGCCACTTGAGGTCCAGGGAGGCTTTGAACAAAGCGGTCGTCGGCATCTTCACCATCTCGTCTGGCAGCTTGTTCCACGGATCCGCAACCCGGACGGAGAAAGCTCCTCTCCTTCGATTGAGATGAAATCGTCGCAGGTAGAGCTTTTCGGAATGACCCGCAGCCGACGCTCCGGAGCAGGAGTGAAGAACAGCTCTTTCGAGAGGTTACACTTCCCGCTTATGATGTTGTGGGCGAGAATGAGATCACCACGGCGGCGGCGTTTTTCAAGAGAACAAAGGTCGAGCGTCCTCAGCCTTTCTTCGTAGGACAAATTTTTGAGACCATGAACCATGCGGGTAGCCAGCCTCTGGACTCTTTCGAGGTGCTGTATGTCTTTGAGGAGATAAGGAGAAGAGGCTTGAATCCCATACTCCAATATGGGTCTCACCAGCGTGACATAGAGTGGCAGGAATATGGCTGCTGTGAGCATTCCGAATGACCGTCGAATCAAAAAAACCAATTCCGCGCGCTTTGTTGGCAGCATGGACGCACTGGGCCGAAGGCGAAAAGGAGGAATCCACCAAGATACCCAGGTCCTTTACCTGATCGGTCCTCTCCAGCAGCAGACGACCCGGCTTGAAATCAAGTTGAGTTGCAGGAGTAGAGCCGACAGGCAGATGACAGCACTTTGACACGTTCAGACACAGGTCCAATCGTTAGACCACTTCCAAATTGGTGGAGGCATCGACGAAGATCCTCTATACTACCACGAGGAGCTACCAGTTTGATATCGTCGGCAAATAGAAGGGTGTGTTGCGTGAGGTCGTCGGGCAAGTCATTTATGAAGACTAAGAACAACAAGGGCCCAAGCACTGAACCTTGAGGCACGCCACTGCTCGCACTGGAACGTCGGACCGCGAACCATTAACTTGAACTTGGAAGGAGCGATCTGAGAGGAAGGCACCAACCCATCGTACAATATCCGGATGGAAACTATATGCTTGAAGCTTGACAAGTAGTAGGCGGTGGTTTACCGAGTCAAAAGCTTTGGCAAAGTCCAATAAAACGATGTCAACAGCATCACTATCATCGAGGATGCGCGTCACCAATTCTTCCATTACTAGTGAGTTGGTCAAGCATGATCTCTTCGGCACGAAGCCGTGTTGGGAATCAGTGATCGAGGCTGTGTTTATATATATATGCACAAATATACACATTTACATGTATATATATATGCATATATATGTATGTATTCATACATAAACGTATCAATATATGTATACATGCTCGTATGTATGTATGTTTGTATGTATGTATATTAGCCGTTCACATTTGCCATACACACGTATAATTATTCGCATTTAATTATCTGCAAACATAATTACATTTTTAAAAAATCAATTCTATGTAAATATACCCAACTGTAATCAGATTTACGCAAGCAAAGGCATTGACATATTTTTCCTTGCACTTAGCTTTAGGGTGTGCGTATGTGTGTACTAAGGTACACGTGTACTTTTTGTATACATATAATTTTAGCCCATATTTTTTTCAGAATATGTATCACTCGCATGAATGTGTACATATATAC
>NW_021832818.1:7500-27500 GCF_006345805.1 Octopus sinensis
GTCACCTGGAATGCAATAGAATAATTACATAGTAAATTCTACACCGCTGAGAGCATATTAGGACGCTTAGATCAGAAATTTTAAAAATTATATATATACAGGAGTGGCTGTGTGGTAAGTAGCTTATTTACCAACCACATGGTTCCGGGTTCAGTCCCACTGCGTGGCACCTTGGGCAAGTGTCTTCTACTATAGCCTCGGGCCGACCAAAGCCTTGTGAGTGGATTTGGTAGACGGAAACTGGAAGAAGCCCATCGTATATATATATATATATATATA
The DNA here is from genome assembly GCF_006345805.1 of Octopus sinensis. NCBI lineage: Eukaryota > Metazoa > Mollusca > Cephalopoda > Octopoda > Octopodidae > Octopus > Octopus sinensis. The sequence continues at coordinate 7,780 of NW_021832818.1, forward strand.
GAGAGAGAGAGAGAGAGAGAGAGAGAGAGAGAGAAAAGAACTATATATATGTGTATATATACTCTTTTTACTCTTTTACTCTTTTATTTGTTTCAGTCATTTGACTGCGGCCATGCTGGAGCACCGCCTTTAATCGAGCAACTCGACCCCAGGACTTATTCTTTTTGTAAGCCCAGTACTTATTCTATCGGTCTCTTTTGCCGAACCGCTAGCTGACGGGGACATAAACACACCAGCATCGGTTGTGAAGCAATGCTAGGGGGACTAACACAGACACACAAACATATACACACACACACACTCACACATATATATATATATATATGTGTGTGTGTGTGTGTGTGTGTGTGTGTGTGTGTGTGTGTGTGTGTATGTTTGTGTGTGTGTGTGTGTATGTTTGTGTGTCTGTGTTAGTCCCCCTAGCATTGCTTGACAACCGATGCTGGTGTGTTTATGTCCCCGTCACCTAGCGGTTCGGCAAAAGAGACCGATAGAATAAGTACTGGGCTTACAAAGAATAAGTCCCGGGGTCGAGTTGCTCCATTAAAGGCGGTGCTCCAGCATGGCCGCAGTCAAATGACTGAAACAAATAAAAGAGTAAAAGAGTAATAAGACTATATATACATATATATATAGTTCTTTTCTTATCAGAACGATCAGAGCGAGTTTTCCGAGCTGCCGTACCTTCGTAATTACCTTTAGATTCATCGAACTCTTTCTGAATCCGCTGCACTCTCCTCAGGTTGACACACAAACGATCTCAAAGGCTCGTATTGGAGCTTCCGGTGTGAACGCTAAGCAGTACAGCATGTTTTTTCCAAATTTCTGGCAGAGTGAATTGCGTCATGATGCAGTTTTTCTCACAGACTGTGCCCAACTGACCCTACTATGCTGCGTAGTCGACAAAATCAAAAGCAAACAATGTGCATGCGCGAAATCAAATGAAAAATATAAAATAGTGACAATTTACCCATTGCACCTTATATATATATATAATATATGATTTTGATGAATTTTTATTTTTCCATTTACAGCTAATGAGCTGGGCCATGCTGGGGCCACATATATGTATATATAATATATATATATATATATATATATATAATTATATATATATGTATGTATGTATGTGGATATATATATTATATATAATATATATATATATAGATATATATATATATATCTAGATATACATATATACATAGTATACATATATATATATATATATATATATATATAGATATACATATATACATAATTATACATAGTATACAAATATATATATATATATAAATAATATAATATAATACATATGTTTACAAATATATATATATTATATATATATATATAGATATATATATATATATATATATATATAATATAATATATATATATATATGTATATAAACCAGACGTTTTGAGACATGTTTTCAGTATAACCGTCCTACGTTATTGTAATTTTAGTATATCACTATGCATCTTATAAGCTCACCTGCCAACTTTTGTTATCCCAGAATGAAGGAGACGACTGTAACGGCATTTTAAACCACTCTGTTAAACACTGCTTGCCTCAGCCAACTAGTTTGTAAAATTCAATCGGGACGTGAAGACCATCTGGAAGCTAGCTACGTAATACAGTTTTTCGTTAAACAGAGCGAAAGGGCTATAGAAACTTATAAAGTGCTCTGGACTGCTTAGAGACTAACTTGCGTAAGCAGAACTTCTGCTTTTCACTGGCATAAGAGGCTAGACAAAGCAAGTCTCCTAGAAAGCTCTTGATGACCCCCGCTTTTTTCAACCACAAGGTATCATCTACACCCATTGAGTTCTCTCTGACCAGACGGTCAACAAAGAGTATATTTTGGATATTTTGAGGGAGTCCAAGGAGAGATTTCGTCGCAAAAGGTCGGAGCATCCGCACCAGGACAATGCAACAGTCCACAATTCCATCCTGACAGAGATGGCTGCCAAAACTATACCCCCGCCCTCCCTACAGTCAAAACCTTGCACCTTATGACTTTTGGTTGTTGTTCCCTGAGCTGAAGAAGATGAAGCAGGCTCTAATGATGGTCCTTGACACCTTCACTTCGGAGGACATCCATGGAAGCATCACGAAATGGCTGGAGAGCTACGACGAAAGTGCATTGCAGATCCAACTCTGAAGGAGATTAGAGTTTTGTAGTCCATTGACATTAATAAATGTCTCCCGTGGGAAGTCTAAAAAATTCTGGAATACACCTAGTATATATATATATATATATGTGTGTGTGTGTGTGTGTGTGTGTGTGTGTGTGTGGTGTGTGTGTGTGTGGAAGTACAATGGCCCAGTGGTTAGGGCAGCGGACTCGCGGTTTCGATTCCCAGACCATGCGTTGTGAGCGAAAACACCTAAAGTTCCACGAGGCTCCGACAGGGTGCGGTGGCGATCCCTGCTGTACTCTTTCGCCACAACTTTCTCTCACACTTTCTTCTGTTGGCCTGCTCGCTTAACCAGCGGGGTGGCGTCACTTGAAGGCTAAAACAATGCAAAGCGCATTGTGACCAGCGATGTGTAGCAACATCTGATAGCCTGGTCGGTCACGGTGATCACGGTGGTATATATATAGTTACTCCAAATATGAACAAAAACAAAAAAACAACAACGCGAGGACGTGGAAAAAATATAGTATTATTGGGCGTGTCTTTTTTCTCTTAATATATATAAATAAATGTATATAAAAAAGGATGAGATCCTTAATTTAATTATCGATCTTATCAAGTGGCCAGCATGGGAATAAAAATTAGCTTCAAAGCTAATAATTATTATTAAAATTAGTAATTTTTTGCTAGTTCGTCTAGTCCTTCGTCTTCTCTCCTAGCGCTGTGTGAACATTAAAAGTGGTTAATTTCGCGAGCAGACTGTTCCGTTGATCGGATCAACTGGAACACTCGTCGTCGCAACCAACGGAGTGCCAGTATAAAGTCTTCTCGTTCAGGATTAACCAGACAGAAAGAACACGGAGGTGAGCTGGCAGAATCGTTAGCACGCCGAGCGAAATGCGTAGCTGTATTTCGTCTGCCGTTACATTCTGAGTTCGAATTCCACCGAGGTCGACTTTGCCTTTCATCCTTTCGGGGTCGATTAAATAAGTACTAGTTACGCACTGGGGTCGATATTATCGACTTAATCCGTTTGTCTGTCCTTGTTTGTCCTCTTTGTGTTTAGCCCCTTGTGGATAGTAAAGAAATAGGTATTTCGTCTGCCGCTACGTTCTGATTTAAAATTCCGCCGAGGTTGACTTTGCCTTTCATTTTTTTGAGGTCGATTAAATAAGTACCAGTTACGCACTGGGGTCGATATTATCGACTTAATCCGTTTGTCTGACCTTTATTGTCCTCTTTGTGTTTAGCCCCTTGTGGGTAGTAAAGAAATAGGTATTTCGTCTGCTACAACGTTCTGAGTTCAAATTCCACCGAGGACGACTTTGCCTTTCATCCTTTCGGGGTCGATTAAATAAGTACCAGTTACGCACTGGGGTCGATGTAATCGACTTAATCCGTTTGTCTGACCTTGTTTGTCCCCTAAGTGTGTAACCCCTTGTGGGCAGTAAAGAAATAAGAAAGAACACCTGCCATAACTGCTGTTGCTGCTACTGCCGCTTTTACTACTACTATTATAATCAAAGAGCCTATACGTGGTCGTTGCACTTACAAGAAATAACAGGGAATTATCCCTTAAATTATACACCATCCCACCACCACCACCACCACCACCACCACTTCCACCCTGCTTAGCTGGTCTTACTAATACAAGAGTAATATGATAGACAATAAATAAAGCCCCAGGAGTGGCTGTGTGGTAAGTAGCTTGCTAACCAACCACACGGTTGTGGGTTCAGTCCCACTGCGTGGCATCTTGGGCAAGTGTCTTCTGCTATAGCCCCGGGCCGACCAATGCCTTGTGAGTGGATTTGGTAGACGGAAACTGAAAGGAGCCTGTCGTATATATGTATATATATGTATATGTGTGGTTGTGTGTCTGTGTTTGTCCCCCTAGCATTGCTTGACAACCGATGCTGGTTGTGTTTAGGTCCCCGTCACTTAGCGGTTCGGCAAAAAGAGACCGATAGAATAAGTACTAAAAGGTGGTGCTCCAGCATGGCCGCAGTCAAATGACTGAAACAAGTAAAAGAGTAAAAGAGTATACCCAGCGGACAAAATTAAAAGGCAGAATCGTCATGTTTGGAATGCCTTTGACTTCAGATCTGTTACGGTCAGTACTGAACTGGCAGTTAGCCACAAGAACAACACCTCCATCACTACTACCGCTCCAGAACTACTACTACTACTACTACTACTACTACTACTACTACTACTACTACCACCACTACTACTACTACTACTACTACTACTACTACTACTACTAATACTACTACTACTACCACTACTAATTGACATAATATGAACTACGATAACAGATGCAAAATCGGGATTTTAATTCGGTTAGGTGTCATAGCGGGGTCATGTGTCAGAGTTTGCGGGGTCATATGTCGGAGAGAGGTCAAGAGTTGCGAACAGAGAAGTTAATCAGGGTTACAACAATGGAATATGGGTGGCTAATGGGGTAAGGATAAGAGCCGTAACCGAATTCCTCTAGCTTACTTAGCACGACGTGTCAACTATCTAGGCAAATCGGTCGATCATATGTGAAGGTAGGGGGAGGTGGTTGGGGTATAGGTAAGAGGTGACGATAGATAGATTCAGAGAGAAAGGGAGGGGTAGGTAGTGGGGGGAAATGGGGGAGAATTAAGGGGGCTAGATAGATGTAGCAGATAGATAGATAGATAGATAGATAGATAGATATAGATAGATAGATAGATAGATAGACAGACAGACAGGTAGGCAGATAGGTTGGTAGATAGGTAGGTAGGTAAAGAGACAGAAAGACAGATATATGGTTATATATTACCTGGTTACACTCACACGTTACACTCCCTGTCTCTCTTTTTTTTTTCTCTCACTCATTCTCTCTCTCTCTCTCTCTCTCTCTCTCCTGCTACAGATGCATGTATATGTGTGTGTGTGTGTGCGTGACAAATATAGTGTATGAGAGTACATATGTATATAATGAGTGTATAAACATATATACACATATACACATATCATTATACGTGCTGCGTGATATTATTTTATCGCTTTTCTTTCTGCCCTTGCATATATGTAAGTCCATTGTTCAGTTTTATTCGAAGATTTCTTGGCAATAAAGAAAGAGCCGGTTTCTAACCTAGATTCAAGGTGCCTTCATTGGAATTTCAACATCAACAACAGGGTATTTTTGTTTGTATGCATGTATATGTGCAGAATTGTATGTTTTGCAATTAAATTATTATTCTCATGCATATAGTTGCATATCTAGACACGGTCATATATATTTAAATGATAAACTTCTGGAGAGTTTTAGATTTTTACAGTTCCAGTGATGGCTTGGACCTGTAAACTTCGAATTACCTTTCTCTTTTCTGGTTTTGAGAAGCCTAATTTCTCAAGATTGGTATTTAGGTAGCTCATAAGGGCCGGTATCCCGGTTTCCTTGACGTATAGGTTTCCCACCTGGACGGGACGCCGGTCTATCGCAGGTGAGCTGCAAGATGCAGGAGGAAAGAGTGAGAGAAAGTTGTGGCGAAAGAGTCAGCAGAAGTTCGCAATTACCTTCTGTCGGAGCCGCATGGAGCTTAGGTGTTTCGCTCATAAATACACACAACGCGCAGTCTGAGATTCGAACCCGCGATCCCTCGGCCGCGAGTTCGCTGCTCTAACCACTAGGTCATGTGCCTCCACAGATATATACATACTTATAGCTAATTAAAAAGTCTCTATAAGAGATTAAAGCCGCAACTATATTGAGAACTAACGGTTATCAGCACTTAAACACGTATATTCCGTAAGAACTGACGTTACTACCATTTTAACCCTCGGAGGTTTCCTATAACTGGTTATTCGATGCAATCTGCTCCTGATATATATTGCAAACAAGGTACTGAACCCCTACATCCTTCCAGCCACGAGATCACCCGACTGTACGGTTTCGAGCTCTTTGTGTTCATCCTCGAGTGACCAGCTGGAAGAGGCGTCCCCCGAGGTTAAAATGGTAGTAACGTCATTTCTTACGGAACAGCCATGTTTAAGTCGCGATAACCATTAACACATATATATAATATATATATATATATATATATATATATATATATACTTGGAATTTACAAAAAAAAAACAAAACAAGGACGAAGATGTGTGTGTAAACAACGAAAAGATGTAATAGTTTAACACTCGGGAAGTGAGAAAGTCTTTAACGTTTCGAGCCTATGCTCTTCAACAGAAAGGAACACAGAAATAAGCAGTAAGAGAAAATAAAAAAAGGTTTAGAGGCTAGTGATCAATCATGGCGGATGCCGGACAGAGGTTGACAGGCAGGAGAGCTAGGAAGAAGGGGAGATAAAAAAAGTAGTGGTGATGTCGAAACTAAGGTGCGCATGCGTGTGCATGTAAGAGCGTGTATGTGAGTGTGGATAAGGGTTGGTGACCTTGACGTGTGCGTGTGTACATGTGTGTGTGGATGATGGTGTGGGTACGGAGTAGTGTGATGTGGTGTGGTATGATATGGTGGTGTGTGGTGTGGTGGTGTGTTTGGTGTGGTGGTGTGTGATGTGGTAACATGTTGTGTGGTGGTGTGTAGTGTGGTATGGAGTGTGTGGTGTGGTAGTGTTGGGGTGTGGGGGAGGCGAGGGTAGTGGGAAGCAAGGGTGGGGTGTTGGTTAGGGTGAGGCTGGGGATAGGGTGGGGTATGTCGGGTGGAGTGTGAGGGTGGCGTGTGAGGGTAGCGTGTGAAGGTGGAGTGTGAGGGTGGATGAGGTATGTGGAAGTGGAATGTGTGGGATGAAGTGGGAGTGGGGTGGGAGTGGGATGGGATGTATAGGGATGGTAGGGTGGGAATGTGCAGGGGTTGGGTAACGATGGAGGGTGACGATGAAGAGAGAGGGTGGAAGAGAGAAAGTAGGTAGAAGTGAAGAGAGGAAATAGGTGTCAGAGCAAGAGAGGAGAGGTGAGTAGGAGTGAGAGGAGGAAATAGGTGTGAGAAGAAGAGAGGAGAGAGGAAGGGTTAGATGAAGAGGGGAGGAGAGTTGAGACTATGTGTCTCAAAGGAGCGAAGAGAGAAGATTAATTCTTGTTCGCGGCGAAGATGGGAGTCCGGATGGCCCCTGTGCAAGGACAATCTATCAAAGGGTACCATCTATAAAATAGTACCCTCGAATGTACAATACTACAGGGTGCCATTACGTAAGACCAAATTAACAATATCTATGGGCAGCCAGTCGCAGCACACAAACAGTCTGTTGGCTTGTGAGACCTTCAGGCAGTTGACCTATCTGGCCATGTCTTTAAACAGTACTGCTTCTCCGCAACATGTCAACCTGATATAAACTTAAGTGTTCTTTGGTGCATGCACGAAACGTGGTTGCGAAGTTTCTTTCGCAACCACGTGGTTAACAGTTCCACCCCATTACATTACACAGTACCTTTTCACCTTGAGCAAGTGTCTTCGACTACAGCTCGGAGCCGACCGATTTCTTGTGAGTGAATTTGTTACACAGAAACTGTTGTTGCTATCATTCCATTTTCAAGACGTTGGCGTGTAATTTGTGATAAGATATTTAACTTCTATATCTATCAAATCGAGCGCCCACATTAGACGCTCCGCTCCTTTTGTTGGCTCATTTACTGTTCTCTTTTTTTTTCACTTTTTTTTACAAATTGCTGTTCTCAGCACCACCGACAATAACAAGAGTCAAACGCACATGCAAACTAATACATACGCATACACAGGCGCACGTACACACACACACAGAAACTCACTACATAAATTATTGATGACAGCATTATAATAAATATTTATCGTTGTGAATCTCAAGAGTGCTCAACAGGCGCTTTCGATAATTTATTGACCTAATAACGTGGAATATACAATAGCTACTATCCATGGGAGCTGTAGTCGTTAAAAGTATTTGATTACAGTTTTCTCTTGATGGAATAACAATTAAAAAAAATAATGAAAAGCTAACACAAAAAATTGAAATTAAATAAGTCGCGTGATGTAAATTATCGCAACTTCCGATTATAATATAACCCGTTATTTACTGGTTGAGCCACCCATGATAATTAATTTTATTTAAAAGTCGAACTAGGACTAGGTTAAGAATGCTGGGTGGTGGTGGTGGTGGTGGTGGTAGTAGTGACGGATGTGTGTGTGTGTGTGTATGTGTCTGTCTGTCTGTCTGTTGGTCTGCCTGTCTGTGTCTGAGTTTTTTTGTCCTGGGGATGTTGTCTTGTTTACAGTATTTGGCACGCCGTGAAACCCAGAATTGTAATCCCGGAACTATGAAAACTACTGTAATTTAGTTGGGTGAAAACAAATCCGGTACGCAGAATTAGTAATAGCAACAACCGCAGTAGCAACAGCAGCAGCAGTAGTAGTAGTAGTAGTAGTGGTGGTGGTGGTGGTGGTGGTGGTGGTAGTAGTAGTGGTGGTGGTAGTAGTAGTAGTAGTGGTGGTAGTAGAAGTAGTGGTGGTGGTGGTGGTGGTGGTGGTGGTGGTGGTGGTGGTAGTGGTAGTGGTAGTAGTAGTAGTAGTAGTAGTAGTAGTAGTAGTAGTAGTAGTGGTAACTTCAGAAGCCGCAACAATAATGGTAATAAAGGAGCACTCCGTCGGTTACGACGACGTGGGTCCCATCTGATACGATCAACGGAACAGCTTGCTCGTGAAATTAACGTGCAAGTGACTGAGCAATCTCAGGGAGATTCAGCGTGACACACAGGTACTACTCATTTTTGCCAGCTGAGTGGACTGGAGTAACGTGAAATAAAGTGTCTTGCTCAAGGACACAACGCGTCGCCGGGAATTGAACTCGCGACCTTACAATCGTGAGCCGATTGCCCTAACCACTAAGCCACGCGCCTTCACAATAGTAATATATAGGAGGAAGCACTCCGTCGGTTACGACGACGAGGGTTCCGGTTGATCCGAATCAACGGAACAGCCTGCTCGTGAAATTAACGTGTAAGTGGCTGAGCACTCCACAGACACGTGTACCCTTAACGTAGTTCTCGGAGATATTCAGCGTGACACAGAGAGTGACAAGGCCGGCCCTTTGAAATACAGGTACAACAGAAACAGGAAGTTAGAGTGAGAGAAAGTTGTGGTGAAAGAGTACAGCAGGGATCACCACCATCCCCTGCCGGAGCCTCGTGGAGCTTTAGGTGCTTTCGCTCAATAAACACTCACAACGCCCGGTCTGGGAATCGAAACCGCGATCCTATGACCGCGAGTCCGCTGCCCTAACCACTGGGCCATTGCGCCTCCACAGTAATATATACGCCAACGGCAATACAAACCACGACAGCAGCAGCAATCGCAGCAACTTCTACTTCTGTTCCTGCAACATCTGCATCAACAAAATTAACAGTAGTATCAGTAGTAACAGCAAGAGTCACAACAGAAACAGCAGCAATACGAACAACAACGAAAAATTATCAGCAGCATCGACAGCGCCCTCAGTAACAACCGAAGAGCAGCTTGAATAGCTGCATCAGCAACAACGACACAAATAACAGTAGCTTGACAACAATATCAACACTCTAACTACATCGTATCGTTTTGCTGTACGAAGAGTTTTGTGAGAAGATGATAGGAAGTAGATCAAAACTTTGACCGAAAGTCAAATAACAACATCTAATATAACTGCAACGTCAGTCTTGTTCAGTAATGTCATCTATATATATAAAAGAGAAGTTGTGTGGTGTCTGTCTCCTACGATTTAGATTCCTAACTACTCCCACATTTTGCGGTGCAGTTTAACCAAAAGCGGGTATCTTATAGTCGTGATTCATATCGAGCCCTTCTGGGTATTAGCGCGCGTCTACGATGAGTCTACGATTTAAAAAAAAAATTACCATAATTTTTTTCCATTTTTAATGCATTTTTGCTATTATATAAGGGAAGTTACTCTCTAAAAATGCTTATATAGTTATTTCCCTTACAAACCCGAGCAACGCCGGGCGATACTGCTAGTACTAGATATAAATTGACACTGGTATTTGTAAAATGAAAACAGTGGAAGAACGAAGTCTGCCAAATGAAGTATTACGGTTGGCAGATGTAAGTCAGAGATTCAACGTTTTTAGGCGAAACTCAGAGAAAACAAAACTGAAGCATAGGGAGGCGGTAGGAGTATATATCGCAGATACTTGTACCTAAATCAGAAACTATTGTTATTATCACCACCCTCTTCGTCGTCGTCATCATCATCATCGTCGTCATCGTTGCTATTATTATTGGCTCAGTGGTTAGAGCGTCGAGCTTACGATCGTGAGGTTGTGAGCTCGAATCCCGGACCGGGCTGCGTGTTGTGTTCTTGAGCAAGGCACTTTATTTCACGTTGCTCCAGTTCACTCAGCTGTAGAAATGAGTTGCGACGTGACTGGTACCAAGCTGTATCGACCTTTGTCTTTCCCTTGGATAACACTGGTGACGTGGAGAGGGGAGGCTGGTATGCATGGGCGACTGCTGGTCTTCCATAAACAACCTTGCCCGGACTTGTGTCTAGGAGGGTAACTTTCTAGGTGCAATCCCATGGTCATTCATGACCGAAGGGGGTCTTTACCCTTACCCTTTATTTCAGTCTAATTGTCATTGTAAATGACTGAGGCTTTCTTTTCTCTGTCTCTGTTGCTTCACTCCTTTTCTCTGCGGTTAAGAGAGTGAAGGGGCATGGCTCAGTGGTTAGGGGTATTCGGCCCACGATCGTAAAGTCCTGAGTACGATTTCCTGCGGCGCGCTATGTTTTTGAATAAGGTACTCCACTTCACCTTGCTGTAGTCCACTTAGCTGGCAAAAATGAGTCGTAATTCAATGGAGCCAATCTTATCACATTTTATGTGCGGTTGAATCTCCCAGAGAACTGGTATGATTATTATTATTTTTTTTTTCTTCTTTCAAATTGCTTCCATTTCTTGCCGAGTGTCTTCCCGACTCCTAGGGCAAAGAAACTCATAGTATACATTGGTAGGCATTAAACTAAACACAATAGTTCGTTCATTTTTTTTTAAGTTAAATTAAAATACATGGGTAGTAATAGTTCTCACATCTACAATGCTCTTCTTAATACGTGTGATGTACCAGTTAAGACAATCTTTTGCACTTCTTGCAGGGATGGTTGGCAGTTGTTATTATTATTATATTATTATTATAATTATTATTATTATTATTATTATTATTATTATTATTATTTTATTATTATATTATTATTATTATTATTATTATTATTATTATTATTATCATTATCATCATCATCATTATTATTATTATTATTGTTATTGTTGTTGTTGTTGTTTATTATTATTTTATTATTATTATTATTATTATTATTATTATATTATTATTATTATTATCATTATTATTATTATTCTGTAAGCCGACAGAATCGTTAGCACGCCGGGCAAAATGCTTAGGGAAATTTTCTCTCTGTCTTTACGTTCTCAGTTCAAATTCCGCCAGGAACGACTTCGCATTTCATTCTTTCGGGGGGGGGTCAATGAAATAAGTACTTGTTAAACACTGGAATCAGCATAATCGACTTACCCACTCTCACGAGCTTGCTGCCCTTGTGTCAAGATTTGAAACCATTATTAGTGTATATCCGCCTATCACACACCCAAGGATAACTGAACCTCTATAATTAATGGTTCGGCTTCGCGTTTCAAGTTTCCATCTGTCAAGCACACCCAACATTCTTTACTTCCAGTATCTTCACTTTGTTCCGTAAATCGGCCATTGTAATTCGGTCTCTTTCCAATAATTTGTCCCGCTGTACTCTCCATTCCTGAATACTCTTACTATTTCAGCGACTTGTGGATACTCATTTTACTCTTACTCTTTTACTCTTTTACTCTTTTATTCTTTTACTTGTTTCAGTCATTTGACTGCGGCCATGCTGGAGCACCGCCTTTTAATGGAGCAACTCGACCCCGCGACTTATTCTTTTTGTAAGCCCAGTACTTATTCTATCGGTCTCTTTTGCCGAACCGCTAAGTGACGGGGACGTAAACACACCAGCATCGGTTGTCAAGCAATGCTAGTGGGGACAAACACAGACACACAAACACACACATACATATATATATATATATACACATATATACGACAGGCTTCTTTCAGTTTCCGTCTACCAAATCCACTCACAAGGCATTGGTCGGCCCGGGGCTATAGCAGAAGACACTTGCCCAAGATGCCACGCAGTGGGACTGAACCCGGAACCATGTGGTTGGTAAACAAGCTACTTACCACACAGCCACTATATATTTTTTTCTCTATGCATAACAATTTTTCAGACCCATTATCGCAATTCTGATGGTGACTTCTGCGTTTAACAAACCTCTGCCACCTTACTTTTATGCGAAGTTGAGCATGTCGATATTACTTGCCTGTTGCACAGTTTGAGCAACTTCGTAGTCCTATCCAATTCCTGTATTTGGCATTTAAAATCGTTAGCGTAGGTGTGTGTGCGCATGTGTGTTGCCTTTGTGTCAGTGTTTGTCTCCCACCACCGCTTGACAACCGAAGTAGGTGCGTTTATGTTCTCGTAAGTTAGCGGTTCCTCAAAAGAGACCGAATTAGTACGAGGCTTTAATAAAACGTAAGTGTTGGGGGTCGATTCATTCGAGTAAAAATTCTTCAAAACGGTGCCCCAGCATGGCCGCAATCTAATGATTGTTATCACACTGTTGCAATGTATTCGTTTATCCATAACGATATAACATCTAGCGACGAGGATCGTTCGAAACGCAAAAACAAATACAACAACAACAATAAGAATACGAGGCTCAGACACAAAAAGTTCTAAGGTGTTTTCAGCGGAGAGTGATTGCGACGGAAAAACAAGAAAGTTCGTGCACGTAAAAATAAATGATGTGAATACTAAAGACTCCGCCGGTTACGACGACGAGGGTCCCAGATGATACGATCAACGGAACAGCTTGCTCGTGAAATTAACGTGCAAATGGCTGAGCATTCCACAGACACGTGTACCCTTAACGTAGTTCTCGGGGAAAATCAGCGTGACACAGAGAGTGACAAGGCTGACCCTTGAAATACAAGTACAACTCATTTTTGCCAGCTGAGTGGACTGGAGCAACGTGAAATAAGTGTCTTGCTCAGGGACACAACGCGTCGCTGGGAATCGAACTCACAACCTTACGATCATGAGCCGAATGCCCTAACCACTAAGCCACGCGCCCTCACGATGTGAATACTAAATTACAGTTAGACACAAGTAGTGACTTCTCCATTATAAACATGGATACTTAGAAAAAAAAAATTTGTAAACCAAGATTACATAAAACAACGAAAGTAGCGCGTGGTGTAATGGCAATAAATTATATTTCATGGGCAAAACGTGTATTGACGTCACATTTCGATGAGAGACACGCGAAGCAAAATTGGTTAGAACTATTCGATTTATGACACCTCCTCTTAAATCTTTACCGCAATAACATAGATGGTTGACATTATAGATGAAACAGACGAAAGTCAGGAGATAGGAAAATAAGGTGTTGTACGGGAGGCTGTTGGACCGAGAATGAAAGATCTTGTCTTCGAAAGAACTGAAGAAAGAAGTGAAAAAAAAAAGTTCCCACAAGTGTTATCAGAGGATTTAGGTCAGTGTAGAAAGACGGAAGCCAATTTCCAAGTAATTGAAAACGATGTACCTGTATTTAAAGCAAACAGAAAAGTACCGTTCGCGGCAATTGAAGAAACCGTAAATGAAGAGTTGTACAGACTCGAAAAAGTGGAGTCATTAAAAGGGTGGATTACTCGAAGTGGGCGGCACCCACGGATTGTATAAAAAAATGATAATAAGATTAGGCTATATGCCGATTTCTCTGCAGGATTGGACGACTGCTTAAAAACATACCACCATCCACTCCCAACTGCAGAGGACATTTTTTTCCAAATTAAATGGTGGGAAATTTTTTTTTTCCAAATTAAATCTGTCTGAAGCCTATTTACAGTTAAAAGTAAATGTAAAATGCTAAAAGTATTAGGCAATAAATACACAGATTTTTTCATAGCATTTTTTCATGGCATTTTTTCCGATGGTCGGATAACTGAAGAGATGGCGGCGTGGATTTCCACCTCGGCATCCGAAACTCGGAGTTTTAACACGGCTACCGAATAATTGTCACATATTACATTTACAGACAAATTCCTCTTTTTACATAATATCGAGGTCTCTTTCATTCTTTTGTTGTCTTACCATTTTATCAATATATATATATATATATATATATATATATATATATATATATATATATATGTGTGTGTGGTGTGTGTTTGTGTGTGTGTGTGTGTGTGTATGTACACACACTTACGTATATATATATATTATATACTATATACTACGAGCTTCTTTCAGTTTCCGGCTTTGGTTGGGCTGGGGTTATAGAAGAAGACACTTGCTCAAGGTACTTCGCAGTGGTACTGAACCCAGAACCATGTGGTCGGGAAGTAAGCTTCTTACCACACAGCCACTCCTCCATATGTCTGCATGTATGTCTGCATGTATGTATGTATGTATGTATGTATGTATGTATGTATGTATGTATGTATGTATGTATGTCTGCATGTGTGTATGTATGTATGTCTGCATGTATGTATGTGTGTATGTATGTTTGTCGGAAAGTAATTTCATTTTTTCACCACTATGAATCAATCAATCATGTCAGAGCCATGTTCGAATGGGCAGGAGTTGTTTAGAAATAGTGCATCATCTATTTTACCCAACAGCGTGTCATTCCTAATTATATTAGTAATTAACAGCATGGAGGATAAGAACTTTAGGAAGCAACATATTTGCCATTGCTTACCGTCTGAGTTTCGAAAGAAAAGTACCGCTCCAGAAGCAATGGAAAACATTTGGTAGTTGTATCTGGACGTAGTGCAAGCTCGTACATATCAGCTGTGGTTTCAAAGGTTTAAAAATGGCGATTGTGACATATCCGTGAAACCTCGGCCTGGAAGACGATTCACTCTGAATGACAACCTTTTGAATGAGACTATTGTATCGGATCCACATCAAATCACCAGAGATTTGGCGCAAAGATTTAATACTCCTTGAAGACTTATGGTTGTTATTATAATTTTCAGGGTTTTTTAACGTTATCTGCATTGTTAAGCACGAGCACCTCAAGCAAATTGGGGAAACACGCAGAGAGAGATTCTGGGTTTCACATGAGCTTACGCTTGAGAACCGAATACAACGCTCCACCATCTGCAGCAGTCTTCTAATCAGGGATAACAATCTGCCATTTCCGCAGTGCATTGTTACAGGTGATGGAAAATGGGTTTTGCATTACAACAGAAAACAACAGAAAGGCAATGGTTATCACATAATGAGAGGCCAATGCCAACTCCAAAAGCAGAACCCCATCCACAAAACTCCTGGCTCTGTGTTCAGTGGAACATGAAAGGCATGGTCCAACATGAGCTACAGGAGCATGGAATTACCATCAATGCTGATGTCTATTGCCAGCAGCTTGATCGTGTAAATGAAAATCTACGTCGGAAGTGGCCAGTTTTGGTAAAAAGAAAAGCTGTTATTCTCCAAAATGACAATGCACTGTCACCCTTTTCAAAACAAAGAAAAAATAAGATCGTTAGGATGGGAAGTTCTTTTACCTCCTCCATACTCACCTGACTTAACACATACGGATTCCCATCAGTTTCGATCACTAGAACATTTCATAAGTAGCAAAACATTCAGAAACAGAGAGGAAATATAAAACAGTCTTTCAGCCGTTGGGCTGCGGTCGTTGGAAACGATGGAGACGACATTCTTGATTAAAACTAGTCAGATAAACGTAGTTTACATTCGTTTCTAGAATCTTTCTCGTAAACCGCAATTACTTTCCCAACACCCTAATATAAATCCACGCCGCCATTTTTTCCGATGGCCGGATAACTGAAGAGATGGCGGCATGAATTTCCACCTCGGCATCCGAAACTCGGAGTTTTATCATGGCTACCGAATAATTGTCACATATTACATTTACAGATACATATGTATATATATATATATATATACTTTATTTAAAGCAGCAGAAAATTCAACAAAATCTGTTACTCTGAGTTTCTCGTTGCCGTTCATCAGACAGTTTTTGCTAGAAAAAACTGTCTGATGAACGGCAACGAGAAACTCAGAGTAACAGATTTTGTTGAATTTTCTGCTGCTTTAAATAAAGCATATTACTCTACCACTGGTATTTGAGTACTCTTTTTTCCACCTTGTTTCACATTTATGTGTTTACTCCGGTATATTTTATATATATATATAATGGCAGCGGTGATGGACAGCGCTTATAGACATCAATGGTGGCGGTGATTAAGTTAAGTGGTGACGGTGACAATGAAGGTGAGAGCTGGCCTTTTATATGCAACTACCCTTCAGTTTTACATGTACTGATTTCATTTTCATATTCAGATTCAGCCATGCTGGTTGCTGTACCACGATTTCACATATGCTGGCTTCCATAACCTAGTTTCATACATTCTGTCTTCCCATACATCAGTTCTATACGAGCTTCTATACCCCAGTTTTGTACATGCTGTCTTCTACCTCACAGCTCTATACGGGCTTCAATACATTAGATTCACGCATAGTGGCTCCCATACTTCAGTCTCACCCAAGCCGGTTTCAGTGCTTCACACATGTTGGCTTCCATACCTCATTTTCTCGCAATACTCCAGTTTCAACATGAAAGTTTGCAGCCTTGTTGTTAAACCAGGATATACAATTGCAGTTTGTTTGCATCACTAATGCCCAATCTCACTCATGCTGCGAGATTTAAGAGGCCTTACATAAGCACGCTTTCAAACAGATAAGGTTTGTTGACACTCCTGGCTGGTTGTTGATACATGCACATACATATAATTTCACTGACGTCAGAGAGGTCATTCCATGACAATTTATAGTCATACTTGTCCCGCATGACAATTATACATCGACTAAAAATCACAATCAAGGACAAGATTAGGAACACAAGGGCGTCCAAAAGTGGAGTGGCATCGTTGAAGATGGACAACGTTTTGTAAAAAAATCAAAAGTGGCCGAAAATACTCTCAAATTATTTATTGATTGGATGCAAAATTTTCTAAATCCCTTATTTTCTTACATGTGTTCAAGAATTCATGGAATTCATACTTAGTATGTTGTTTAGCCACAGATCAGCCCAGATCATGAAGGTTTATGATAAAAGAAATGAATCCAACTGTTACCATTCCATCATTTTTCAAATAGTGTACATCTGAAATGGAATGACCTCATATGCCACCACGCCTTTCATACGGTAGGGTGTTTTAGGGAAAACTGGTTACTATTGTTAGCAGGTATAGTAACCGGTCAAAAATGTTAATGGTTGGTTTGATGACTCTGTAAGTTCACAAGGATCCGGCGCACCGAAGTTTGCGATTTGGTTTTGATTCCAAGTATGAACCGCTTTGCCTTTACGCTGATAATTCTTCTGAAAATCACATGCACATTGAACCATCTAATCTTGATGGTGTAAAGATTAAACTTTAAACAAGGTCTAGGGTTAGAAACTGCGTCTACAGGTTTACTGTAAGGAGTACGAATCCAAACCAGTAATAGAGGCTTTAGGTAGCCAGTGTATCTGCTAAAAGATGCAGTCAAATCCTTTATAAATTTCCTCCTGTAGTTTTCAATAAAGAAATAACACATGATCCAATGCTAGGAATATCATTAGGAGAACATATTCGGAATGAGATAATACGAGAACTAAGCACAGTGAACGATTTGATTGTAGAATATCGAAAGCACAAGTTCCGTTGGGCCGGACGCGAATTTTTTTTCTTCCCACGAGAGTTCCGAACCCCAGCAATGAACTCATTTGCATACAGCCAATCAGAGCTCACCTTAAAAATCCGCATACTGTGGACTACTACAGTACAGCTCGTGATGCATAGGATAGTGTATGCCACTCTGTGAATATAGCATAGCAGTTCTCACATAAGTACTACATCCCCCCCCACCCCACCATCTTCATAGATCAATTGAGCACTATCTATATATGGAGCTAACATTAGGTACCTATGCTCAGACTGACATTAGTAATACTGCATGTATCCATTGATATATGCAAGGAGGGCGCAATACGACACAACGCCATATTGATTACGATGTTTCCAGATCAACACCAACATTTTAAATTAGGAATATACAAAATCAGTCAAAAAATTAGGAAACTTCACTCATTTACATTTTCTAGTAAATTAAGCAAATTGGCAACACTTCTGGCGTCATCGGTGAGCAGTTCTCCGTTCACTTTATACACCAAATTTCACATTTGTAAACCCTATTAACCCATTTAGAGTTGTTAGATTTTGCTATAAAACACATTTTCCACTGAACTCAACCAGAATATTTTCGTGACTAGGTGGACACTAGTTTGATAGTTGTGCTCTGACTGGCTGTATGCAAATGAATTCATAACTGGGGTCCGAAACTCTCGTAGGAAAAAAATATCTCGGATCGAACATGCCACTTCCACATTCAATTGCTTTATCGCTTTTATAAACTTGTACGCAACGTGATGGATTGACAGAATAGCAGAATAGCTGAAATAATGGTTCCAAATTTTGGCACAAGACGAGCAGTTTTGAGTGAGTGGGTTAAGTCGGTTGCATTGAGCCAGGTACTCATCTAATATTTATTTTATCGATCCTGAAAGGATGAAAGACAAAGTATACCTCGGCTGAATTTGAACTCGGAACATAAAGACGAACGAAAAGCTGCTAAGCATTTTGTCCGGCGTGCTAAAGATTCTCCCAGTTCACCGCCTCAGAATAGCTGTAATATCAAGGCGGTGAGCTGGCAGAAACGTTAGCAGGCCGGGCGAAATGCTTATCGGTATTTCGTCTGCCGTTACGTTCTGAGTTCAAATTCCGCCGAGGTCGACTTTGCCTTTCATCCTTTCGGGGTCGATAAATTAAGTACCAGTTATGCACTGGGTTGATATAATCGACTTAGTCCGTTTGTCTGTCCTTGTTTGTCCTCTCTCTGGTTAGCCCCTTGTGGGTAGTAAAGAAATAGGTATTTCGTCTGCCGCTACGTTCTGAGTTCAAATTCCGCCGAGGTCGACTTTGCCTTTCATCCTTTCGGGGTCGATAAATTAAGTACCAGTTATGCACTGGGTTGATATAATCGACTTAGTCCGTTTGTCTGTCCTTGTTTGTCCTCTCTCTGGTTAGCCCCTTGTGGGTAGTAAAGAAATAGGTATTTCGTCTGCCGCTACGTTCTGAGTTCAAATTCCGCCGAGGTCGACTTTGCCTTTCATCCTTTCGGGGTTGATAAATTAATACCAGTTATGCACTGGGTTGATATAATCGACTTAGTCCGTTTGTCTGTCCTTGTTTGTCCTCTCTCTGGTTAGCCCCTGTGGGTAGTAAAGAAATAGGTATTTCGTCTGCCGTTACGTTCTGAGTTCAAATTCCGCCGAGTCGACTTTGCCTTTCATCCTTCGGGGCGATAAATTAAGTACCAGTTATGCACTGGGTTGATATAATCGACTTAGTCCGTTGTCTGTCCTTGTTTGTCCTCTCTCTGGTTAGCCCCTGG
>NW_021832819.1:5000-15000 GCF_006345805.1 Octopus sinensis
GGCGAGGAAGTGAGTGGATTAGGTTAGAAACCTCTATCACAAAAGCTGTAGTTACTAGGGCAACAAAACCCACACTTTGACAAGTGTTTGTCGTTTCTCCCTTTCGGATATCAGCCTCTCTTCCTCGATCTCTCTCTTTACTCCCTTCCCTCCACGTTCTCTCTGTCACTCTTTCTCATACCACCACTCTCACAGTACGTCTGTCTGTATCTATAGAGAGAAAGCATTGACAGCCGCAAAAGTTTAAATATTCCTGCCACAGGTCTTTTAGAACGGTGAATTATTATCGCCCACCACCACCGCACAATCATAAAAGATATTATTAAGCAGATATATTGTGTTAATTTATATATATGTGTATATATATATATATATATATATATGTCATGTATATACATATATATATATGTGTGTGTTTGTGTGTGTGTATATATAAAGTGTATATCTTTATATATATATGTATATATAAATTTTCCTCGACTGCTATATATATATATATGTGTGTGTGTGTGTATAGACATATATATATATTGTGTGCATATGTGGTCGAATTGCGATGAAAATATGCACCTATGTTAAAAGTGTTAGCGAGTTTGTATGGCAACTTTGAGTTTGGTCAATTGAAATGCATGGCCTCTAGGGCAAAATTCCACATCTTTTAAAATGCGGCCCGCGTAGACCAGAATGAAATCGGGTTATAATAATGGAACAAGTACAACAATAATAAACTATTTTAATCCCGAGCAAGGCCCGGTATATATGTCTCATCTATAAAATGAAGGAGGCGAACGTTGATACAAATTGGATTTTTATGTAAAAAGGGGTCTAAATGGAGCTGGAAGGGGATTGAAATTTACAGGAGGAGGTAACTTGAGGTGATAAATTGATTGGGAGATGTTTTGGGGCGCTACAGTGGTTACTTTGGTGTGAAAACGGGGTTTTATTGATTTGGGGGGGACACTTGGGCGTCTAGATTGCAAACCTTTTGCTCGATTTCAATTTAATTTTCAACATGGTAAAGTGGAAGCGGATTTGCAATTTAAGCATGGAAATCTTTATATATAAAAGTGAGGTTGTGTGCTGTCTGTCTCCTACGATTTAGATTCCTAACTACTTCCACATTTTGCGGTGCAGTTTAACCAAAACCGGGTATCTTATAGTCGTGATTCATATCGAGCCCTTCTGGGTATTAGCGCGCGTCTACAATGAGTCTACGATTAAAAAAAATTACCATCAATTTTCCCATTTTTAATGCATTTTTGGCATATATATAAGGGAAGTAACTCTCTAAAAATTTATTATTAAATCTCAGAACGTAAAAAGCTACAGTAACACCCCCCCCTTTGTGGTTGACCACCTTGAGATGGCTATTATACTTTACATCTCTAAAAATGCTTATATAGTTATTTCCCTTACAAACCCGAGCAACGCCGGGCGATACTGCTAGTCTTTTTATAAATTTAAGCACGGAAATTTTTTATAAATGGGAGAGAGATAAATAAAGATAGAGAGTTAGTTAGTTAGTTAGTTAGTTAGTTAATTTGGCTCAAAAGCAAATAGCAAGGCCATGTAGGGGGACATGGAGTTAAGTACAGGATGGTGTTCATGTAAAGAGTTCAGGCCACTTGAGGTCCAGGAGGCTTTGAACAAAGCGGTTCGTCGGCATCTTTACCATCTCGTCTGGCAGCTTGTTCCACGGATCCGCACCCGGACGGAGAAAGCTCCTCTCCTTCGATTGAGATGAAATCGTCGCAGGTAGAGCTTTTCGGAATGACCCCGCAGCCGACGCTCTGGAGCAGGAGTGAAGAACAGCTCTTTCGAGAGGTTACACTTTCCGCTTATGATGTTGTGGGCGAGAATGAGATCACTACGGCGGCGGGGCGTTTTTCAAGAGAATAAAGGTCGAGCGTCCTCAGCCTTTCTTCGTAGGACAAATTTTTGAGACCATGAACCATGCGGTAGCCAGTTTCTGGACTCTTTCGAGATGCTGTATGTCTTTGAGGAGATAAGGAGAAGAGGCTTGAATCCCATACTCCAATATGGGTCCACCAGCGTGACATAGAGTGGTAGGAATATGCTGCTGTGAGCATTCCGAATGACCGTCGAATCAAGAACAGAATTCCGCGTGCTTTGTTGGCAGCATGGACGCACTGGGCCGAAAGCGAAAAGGAGGAATCCACCAAGATACCTAGGTCCTTTATCTGATCGGTCCTCTCCAGCAGCAGACGACCCGGCTCGAAATCAAGTTGAGTTGCAGGAGTAGAGCCGACAGGCAGAATCGAGGGAGAGTCCGAGAAAAGGAAGAGTAAGAGAATGGGAAAGTGAGAGAGAAAGGAGAGAGAAACAAAGAGGGAGAATGTGGCGATAAGAAACAGAAAGGAAACAGCAGAAAGTAACAGCCACACCTTCACCCGCGCGTGGAGCGGGTCACCTGAAGCTAGTTTCTGTAAAATATAAATTGACAGGAAACCAAAGAAAATAAATCTAAACACATCCATATATATTCATATGTGTAATATATATATATATAATATATATATATATATATATATATATATATATATATATATATATATATATATATGTGTGTATAAACACATGCATTATATTCATATGTGTAATATATTATAAGTAATAATATAGGGTGAAATTAATAATTTGGAATAATCATTAATTTCACCAAGTAGATCTCGGCATGTAAAAGCCCCATTCGAGGAAGTTTAAGTAATACTAAGTAATTAAGTGTTTAGCAACGATTTGCCTCACCACACACCGAATTTAGAAATAGCAGTCAAAGAGTTATAGCTATTCTTTCTTTCTACTAAGGGAGATCTCAGTAAAACCACAGCACTTGACAGGCAAACACAGACAGGCAAGAGAGAAAGAAATGACGACAATCGATCATACAATATTAAGTCACCTACGGACGTACGTTTCGAAATAAGTTTAGGAAAGCATAAGATTTAGATAATTATGTCTTAACCAACTTTTTTTCTCATCAGCGTAGGACACTACAATTATGAATAATTGTATATTAAATTTCGAGGTACTAGAAGACATCATCTCAACTCAGTCATGCGTGCACACATCATCTCAACACAGTCATGCGTGCACATATATATATATGTATATATGTATATATATACCCACAAAGAGAGGGAGAGAGAGAAATACATACACACATATATATTCTTTTATTCTTATACTTGTTTCAGTCATTTCACTGCGGCCATGCTAGAGCAGTGCTTTTAGTCGAGCAAATCGACTCCAGAAATTATTCTTTGTAAGCTACATACTAATTCTATTGGCTTCTATTGGGACAAACGCAGATACACAAACATATACATACTTATGAAGATAGATATATATCTATATATATAAATCTGTAGTTGTGTGAGTGTCTGTCCCCTTCGATTTAGATTCCTAACTACTCCCACATTTTGCGGTGCAGTTTAACCAAATTCGGGTATCTTATAGTCGTGATTCATATCGAGCCCGTCTGAGTATTAGCGCGCGTCTACGATGAGTCTACGATTTTAAAAATATTTTAACATCATTTTTTATTCCATTTTAATGCATAAGTTTTCGTGTGTCGATGGCGGCGGAGTTGGTGTCCATGGCCACACCTGCACCTGTGTTGCTTCTCCCCCTTCTTCCCTCCCTCGTGAAGCTGTGTGGAAGGGAGCGTAAGGAAATCAACGTCGTAAAGCGTTGTCAAGGAGATCAGCGTTCTTTTAGAACAACGACTTCATGGCTTGAAGACACCAAAACAGAAATGGCTAAGAAAGCCCGAATTGGCATCTATAAGGGAAGTAACTCTCTAAAAATGCTTATATAGTTATTTCCCTTACAAACCCGAGCAACGCCGGACGATACTGCCAGTAATATATATATATATGTGTGTGTGTGTGTATATATATATATATATATATATATATGGATATATATATATGAATATATATGAATATATATATATATAATACATACTATATATATATATATATATATTATATATACATATGACGGTTTTTTTTCAGTTCCGTCTACCAAATCCACTCACAAGGCTTTGGCCGGCCCGAGACTATAGTAGAAGACACTTGCACAATGTGTCATGCAGTGGGATTGAACACGGAACCATGTGGTTGGAGAGTAAGCTACTTACCACACATCCACTCCTGTGCCTATTTATAGATAATTTATATATATATAGATAGATAGATAGATAGATAGATAGATAGATAGATAGATAGATAGATAGATAGATAGATAGATATATAGATAGATATAGATAGATAGATAGATATAGATTGCATATATAAATATACCACATATATATATATATATATATATATATATATATATATATATATATATATATAAGTCGTGACGCATTGAGATTTATTCATTATATATATATAGGGAGAGAGAGAGAGAGAGAGGGGGTAGAGAGAGTGAGATATAGACACATATACACACAAGTATATTGGTCTTGCTTCAAAATTTGAAACTAATATGAACGCAGGTATGGCTCTGTGATTCAAAATATATTTCCGCAATCATGCCGTTCCAAGCCGGGGCCCAATCCCTTAGTGCCACATCCTAAGTAAATGCCTTCCGTTACAGCCCCGGATTGACTTCTCCATTTTCAAAGGAATTTCCCAGACGGAAGCTATGGTGTGTGCATGCAAACCTTATCTGACTTTTATCAAAATTCTAGCAGCAATTGATTGCATCCAAACCATCTGTTGATATGTGTTTCAGGAAGAGGCACGAACTATTTGTGTTAATGCAGGAAGAGAAATAATATTTGACAACCGACGAATATTCTCAATTTTTTCCTTCATCTTATCTTCTGGCGCAGCTTTTCTTTGTAATACCCTAAAATATACTTTCAGTTGTTTATAATATTGTAGCTTTTGAAGTTGGTGTTGTTGTTGTTACTGCAGCTGTTGTTGTTGTTGTTGTTGTTGTTGTTGTTGTTGTTGTTGGTTGTTGTTGGTGGTGGTGGTGGTGGTGGTGGTGGTGGTGGTGATGGTGGTGGTGGTGGTGGTGACGGTGGTGGTGGTGGTGGTGGTGGTGGTGGTGATGGTGGTGGTGGTGGTTGTGGTGGTGTTGGTGGTGGTTGTGGTAGTGGTAGTGGTGGTGATGGTGGTGGTGGTGGTTGTGGTGGTGTTGGTGGTGGTTGTGGTGATGGTGGTGATGGTGGTGGTGGTGGTGGTGATGGTGGTGGTGGTGGTGGTGGTGGTGGTGATTTGTATTTGCTTTTGTTATGTTGAACTCAAGTTTCTTATTGTATTGTCACTGTTTACGATCTTTGGTAATCCGTCGTAGGTAATTCATCGGTGTCGATGAAATAAATACCAGTTACGCACTGGGGTTGACGTGATCGAGTAGCCCCCTCCCCAAAACGTTCAGGCCATGTGCCTAAAGTAGATAGGATTATTATTGTTATTATTATTATTATTGTTGTTGTTATTATTATTATTATTATTATTATTATTATTATTATTATATTATTATTATTATTATTATTATTATCATTATTATTATATATTATTATTTTATTATTATATTATTATTATTATTATTATTCAGTAGTATATTTTTTTAGCGTGCTTTCACTTCACTACCGAGCGCAGCTCTGTGTGCCTTGGGTATGTGCTGTGATTTGTTGTGATGCTCTGATGGTTATTGTATGGAAAGTGTTCTGCGTAGGATGTGTGCTGTGCCTAGTAGTGCAATTTTCTGTATGTTATATGTGTTTGTAAGTCCTGGTGTCTTTGTTATGTATTTGCCTGAATACTTTTTTATCATGCCTAATGCACCTACTATGATAGGAATTGTTTCTGTTTCTAGATTCCACATTCTGGTTACCTCTATTTCCAGGTCTTATTATTATTATTATAATTATCATCATCATCATTATTATTATTATTATTGAGTGAGAGAGCAGTTCATGCCATCAAAGTGACACTGGGGTAAAATATACGAAGCCCAATATACCCATCATGACTACTCGTCTGATAAAGGTACACCAGGCACATGCATCACAACCATATGTGCGCGACATGGTGATCTCATATCAAGATAAACAGCACATGACCTTGCAGGTGGGGCCCAGTTAGAATTTTCTTCAGGTTGAGTAGCCCATCCCTATCAAACGGTCCCTGAATAAGGGTTGTTTAAGGATGTTGAAAGAACCACTCATGTTTCCAGAGGTGAACTATTCAAACCCCAAAGAATCCCTCTCAACACATGGCTATGATGCTCCCCCACTACTTCTGCTCGTGATCAGAGATGCACATATCGTCAGCCACTAAGGGACATGCTCAACTGGTTACGGTCAAACAACTGACAAGCAAATCTGTGGTATTGAGCAGAATATTTGCTGTAGCCCATCTTTTATACCAAGACAAAACAATGTACATGATAACACTTCCAATCAGTTAAGATCAGAAGCCATGAGAGCCACTGCCTGGTACTGCATCAGGGCTATTATTATATTATTATTATATTATTATTATTATTATTATTATTCTATGTTTGACTTTTGCTTTATGTCTGTACAAGTTGGCTCCAAGTCTCACCCAAAGACCTCAAGAGACAACAGGTTGGAAGTTCACGTTGTTGTTATGCCTAGTGTGCCATATATTTGGGGTTTTTTGGTGTTGTACTAGTGAATGTCTAATACATAAATTTAATTTTTAAAAAAAGTGTTTTAAACCTTGGGATTACATAGAGAGTATTTTGCGTAGGATATGAGCAGTTCCCATGAGCACTATCTTTTGAATTTCTGCCATTTTGGGGTTTCCTGGTATCTGCGTTAGGTAGCAATCAGCCCCTTTCGCTATCATTCCCAGGGCACCTATGACAACAGGTATTGTTTTAGTCTTCAGGTTCCACATTTTGCTGATTTCTATTTCGAGATCTTTATATTTGCTCAGTTTTTGGTAGGTCTTGACAGATACGTTTATATCGATTGGGACAGTCTTTTATTATTATTTTTTTTAATTATTATTATTATTGTTGTTGTTGTTGTTGTCGTTGTTGTTATTATTATTATTATTATTATTATTATTATTATTATTATTATTATTATTAAGGTGACGAGCTGGCAGAATCGTTAGCACGTCAGACAAAATGCTTAGCGGTTTTTCACTGGCCACTATGTTCTGAGTTCAAATTACGTTGAGGTCGATTTTGCTTTCATCCTTTCGGGGTCGATAAAATAAGTACCAGTTGCGTACTGGGTTTGATGTCCCAAATTGCAGGCTTTGTGCCTACAATTATTATTATTATTACTGAGTGAGAGAGCAGTGCATGTCATCAAAGTCATGCTGGGGTAAAATATACGAAGCCCAATATACCCATCAGAATACCCGTGGTGGTAAGGACAAACGCATACACAAACACAACACACACACACACACACACAACACCACACACACACCACACACATATATATATATATATATATATATATATATATATATATATATATATATAATTTCAACAATTGAGGGTAAAATTAATTAATTATTAATCAATTTCACCAAGTATTCAGTATGTAAAGGGACCATTTAAGGCGAATTCAAATTATTACATTATATAAAAGGGCTTAGTAAAATAAATTACTTTGCCACATACTGAACTCATTAGAAATAGTAGCTAAAAAACTTTTTTAAAACTATTTCTAATACTTTCTTTAAGTATTAGAAATAGTTTTTAAAAAAGTTTTTTTAGCTACTATTTCTAATGAGTTCAGTATGTGGCAAAGTAATTTATTTTACTAAGCCCTTTTATATATATATATATATATATATATATATATATAATATATATATATATATATATATATAATATATATATATAATATATTATATATATATATATACATATACGATAGGCTTCTTTCAGTTTCCGTTTACCAATCCACCCACCATCTGGTTGGGAGGCAAGCTTCTTTACACACAACCACGCCTTCTGTGTGTGTGTGTGTACTGAAGGAATATGACTCAGTGACTGGAGCGTCGGGCTTACAATCGTGAGGCTGTAATTTCGATTCCCAGACAAGGCAGTGCATTACGTTCTTGCGCAAGACTCTTTATTTTACGTCGCTCCAGTTTGCCCAGCTGTAGAAACGAGTTGCGGCGTCACTGGCGCCGAGCTATATCGGCCTTTTCCTTTCCCCTGGATAACATCGGTGGTGAAGAGAGGGGAGACTGGTATGCATGGGTGACTGATGGCCTTCCACAAAACAACCTTGCCCGGGTAGTGCTTCGGAGGGGAATTTTCTAAGGGTAATGCTATGGTCATTCATGACCGACGGGAGTTTTTACCCTTTTAGACAGACAGACAGACAGACAGACAGACATATAGATAGATAGAGTGATAGATAGACAGACAGACAGACAGACAGACAGACAGACAGATAGATAGATAGATAGATAGATAGATAGATAGATAGATAGATAGATAGACAGACAGACAGACAGACAGACAGACAGACAGATAGATAAATAGATAGATAGATAGATAGATAGATAGATAGATAGATAGATAGATAGATAGATAGATAGACAGACAGAGAGACAGACAGACAGACAGACAGACAGACAGATAGATAGATAGATAGATAGATAGATAGATAGATAGATAGATAGATAGATAGATAGATAGATAGATATGCACGATTGAAGTGCTACAATGTTCCTGGCTTTGGGTAAAAAAAAATTCAGGTGGATCAGTAAATTATTATTTTATTCAACATGTTTCCTCTCAGATTGACCCACTTTTTGCAGAGACCCTTCATTTTTTCTAAACCCTGTAAAAGGGCTCGGAAAGTTGGGCCACCGACCAGTCCCATCGCGACGTTCTTAAAGCCAGGAACTTTCTAGCACACACGATTTACGCACGAGACATCAATCGGTTCGGGACTATGACACAAGACAACTGACCACGCTGCCGCACTGTAGGACCGAACCTGAAACTACATGGCTGTAAAGCGAGCTTCTTAACCCCACAGCTATGTCTTTACCGAAACCATTTTTGTTGTTATTGTTGTTGTACAAAAGCGAATTCCTGTATAGAGGCAAAGTGTGATTCGATAAACCCCTCCACTTGGAGAGGGGCCTCTGGAATGTACAGTGCCCAGATATGGAAATCGGTAGAGTAAAAACCATAAATAAAGAATATAGTCTTTGTTCATTTCCAAGAAAAAAACTTAGAAATCATGTTAACATGAAATACGAGTATTGTTTATAGGGAGCAGGATGTTGTTAATTGGTTGCCTCTCCCATCCTCTATGCATCTTTATGCGCGTGCGCAGTCAAATGAGTGAAACAAGTAAAAGAGCAAAGGAATAAAAGAATTTAGGAGTGGCTGTGTGGTAAGTAGCTTGCTTACGAACCACATGGTTCCGGGTTCAGTCCTACTGCGTGGCGCCGTGGGCAAGTGTCTCCTACTATAGCCTCGGGTTGACCAAAGTCTTGTGAGTGATGTTTATAGTCCCAGGAAGACATCTCCTCCAGCTGGCTAACGACGCACATAGTACTCGAATACCAAAAGTAGAGTAATATGCTTTTATTAAAGCTGCAAAATTACCACAAAAACTGATACTCAGAGTTTCATGTTCCCGTTCGTCGGACAGTTATTATGATGGTGTATGTCATATAGTGATGTAGTAAAAATACACGAAGAAGCGTCTAAATTTGATTGATTGGTTGATTTTCAAAACATAACAGTTGGGTGTTTAGGGTGGAGGTGGGGTTGAAAATTACCAGTAAGGTGAATATGAATGTAAGTATTATTATGAGATCGATAAAAACTTTGTTTAAAGCAAAGACCGTAGTAGAAGATTCTTGCTCAAGGTACCTCGCATTGCGACTGAACCCGGAACCATGTGGCAAGGAAGCGAGTTTCTCACCACATTATCACAATATATGTATGCGTGTGTGTATGCGTGTGTATGCATGCGTGTGTGTATGTGTATACATGTGTG
>NW_021832819.1:20000-32497 GCF_006345805.1 Octopus sinensis
TCTTAAATATAGAACTGTATTAATAAAATAAAGTAAAAAAAACATATCAAAGCTATTTGCCGACTTGTAAGATGTCCTCTCATGTAAGACACATTTCTATTTTTACCAATTTTGTTTTCATTCCATCATAGTCCTATTGAAACATATTTTAAAGTGCTTTCGCTATGGAAACTGTTCTCATGCTGTGCACGTAAATACGATATTATGAGATTATCCTGGAATAAAATATGAGACCATACCTTTATAACAAATAAGCTAAATTATGGGAGTATCGGAGGTCAACTTTATCTTCTTTCAGACCAGTTGTGTTGTTGTTTATCTTTTGATTAAATGAATTGCTATACAGGATGTAAAACCCGTATTTCTGGCTGCGACATTTTGTGTAACAGCGATTGGCCGTTAGCGTGGATGATCGCTTAACATTCCTTTAATTTTGCAATAGTTTCATTGAGATAATACACAAATGGCCTTTTAAAGGTAACTCAGTCATTACATAATGTAATACGTGTGTCAGAATGTGGGTTATGTATGCTAGGGAGAGATATAATGAGATAATGTGACCCCTCCATGTAAGTGTCGACGTACTGTAGGTAATTTTTCATAAATTTGTGCTAAAAGACTACGAAGTGATAAACTATAGATTTGCTTTAGAAAATCTATAGTTTATCACCTAAAAATGAGAATATCGCACTGCTAACACAAAAAGAAAGACTCAATATTGACTTGTAAACCTTTAATATACTCGGTAGTTTATTACGGTGGCAAAACGAAATCGTGTCTCCTTACTAGTAATTAATATTGGTTTCAATATCAGGGAAGGGCGAAGTCGATTACATCGACCCACTGCCCAACTGGTACTTATTTAATCGACCCCTAAGGGATGAACGGTAAAGGTGACCTCGGTGGAATTTGAACTCAGAATGTAAAAAAAAGTGTTTTTCCCGACGTGCTACCGGTTCTGCCAGCTCGGGGCACAAGGCCAGCAGTTTTAAGGGAGGGACGAAATCGATTACATTGACCCCTGTGCTCAACGGCTATTTATTTAGTCGACCCCGAAAAAAAAAATGAAAGGCAAAGTCAACCTCGGCGAAATTTGATCTCAGAACGTAAAGACGGCTGAAATTCCGCTAAGCATCTTCTCCGGCGTGCTAACCACTCTGCCAGCTCGCCACCTTATGTTAGTTAGTTAGTTAGTTAATTTGGCTCAAAAGCAAATAGCAAGGCCATGTAGGGGGACATGGAGTTAAGTACAGGGTGGTGTTCATGTAAAGAGTTCAGGCCATTTGAGGTCAAGGGAGACTTTGAACAAAGCGGTCGTCGGCATCTTCACCATCTCGTCTGGCAGCTTGTTCCACGGATCCGCAACCCGGACGGAGAAAGCTCCTCTCCTTCGATTGAAATCGTCGAAATCATCGCAGGTAGAGCTTTTCGGAATGACCCCGCAGCCGACGCTCTGCTTCTAATATCATCAGAAGACAAAAGCCTCTTGTGTTTCTCTATTAAAGCCGAGTTACCTAAGAATATCCAATAATAATCAGAAATTGATCGGTTATTAAGGTATTTTCGCTCAATAAACACTCACAACGCTTGGTCTGGGAATCGAAACCGCGATCCAAGGACCGCGAGTCCGCTGCCCTAACCACTGGGCCATTGCGCCTCCACGATTAAATAGTCTGAGCATATTTACATATGGATTTTAATTGCTTTTCCATTTTAGTATCGACGTTTAAGTGGGTCTTTCTTTTCTTTTTTTTTATGTATTTCTTATGCTTTTAAAAACGTTCGCCGAGACCGACGTAAAGTCGGATAAATCGACTGAAGTCGAGGCTTTTTTTTCTCCATTAATTTCTTTTAAAAAAAACACAAAAAACACATATGGCGCAGGAGTGGCTGTGTGGTAAGTAGCTTGTTTACCAACCACATGGTTCCGGGTTCAGTCCCACTGCGTGGCACCTTGGGCAAGTGTCTTCTACTATAGCCTCAGGCCGACCAAAGCCTTGCGAGTGGATTTGGTAGACGGAAACTGAAAGAAGCCTGTCGTATATATGTATATATATATATGTGTGTGTGTGCGTGTGTGTTTGTGTGTCTGTGTTTGTCCCCCTAGCATTGCTTGACAACCGATGCTGGTGTGTTTATGTCCCCGTCACTTAGCGGTTCGGCAAAAGAGACCGATAGAATAAGTACTAGGCTTAAAAAGAATAAGTCCCGGGGTTGTGTTGCTCGATTAAAGGCGGTGCTCCAGCATGGCCGCAGTCAAATGACTGAAACAAGTAAAAGAGTAAAGAGTAAAGCCGAAAGAGACGTAAGTCAAAGCGACGTAAGTTGAAGTATGTCCATATAAGCAAAAGACACAAGGAAACGACAGAACTGCAACACATTTTTCTTTGAATATAGAAAACGATGAACTCTCTCGACCCCGTTTAGAGAAATCTGAGATTGAATAAATCAAATTACTGTGATCTGTTGATAAGAGTACAAACAATATAGGCGCAGGAGTGGCTGTGTGGTAAGTGGCTTGCTAACCAACCACATGGTTCCGGGTTCAGTCCCACTGCGTGGCACCTTGGGCAAGTGTCTTCTGCTATAGCCCCGGGCCGACCAATGCCTTGTGAGTGGATTTGGTAGACGGAAACTGAAAGAAGCCTGTCGTATATATGTATATATGTATGTATGTGCGTGTATGTTTGTGTGTCTGTGTTTGTCCCCCCAGCATCGCTTGACAACCGATGCTGGTGTGTTTACGTCCCCGTCACTTAGCGGTTCGGCAAAAAAGACCGATAGAATAAGTACTGGGCTTACAAAGAATAAGTCCCGGGGTCGATTTGCTCGACTAAAGGCGGTGCTCCAGCATGGCCGCAGTCAAATGACTGAAACAAGTAAAACAGTAAAACAGTAAAACAGTACTCTTGAGATATTGGTATGGCTGATATTTCTGTAATTTGTTATTTTCCTTGTTTTGTTGTTGTTGTATTTTTCTTCTGCGTTTCGGATTGGGAGGAGGGGGGTCTCTTTTTTTTTTAATACAAACAAAACCTGGGGATTTCCTTAAATCATGATATTTCCTTAAATTTCGGGATTCCCCTCATTAGTATCAAATAATCTGTTCATTGTCTCTCGCTTTCCCCTCTTGTAAACAGAGCCAAGCCTTAATGAGAATGAATCACAATACAACCTCTAATTACTTAGAATGTCATATTTAGTAGGAATTGTTTTGATTTTAGTTTTTCTATCTGTTTTTAAGCAGACATTACAATCCTTCTGTCGGTCTCATTGTGCTGCGATGACTCACCAGCCTTAATTGTCTCATTATTTACCAAAAACACTCAATCATTACATGTTCGTAAGGAGACTAGCTGGCGGAATCGTTCGCACGTCGGAAAAACAATGCTAAGAGGCGGCGAGCTGGAAGACACGTTAGCACACCGGGCGAAATGCTTAGCGGTATTTAGTCTGCCGCTATGTTCTGAGTTCAAATTCCGCCGAGGTCGACTTTGCCTTTCATCCTTTCGGGGTCGATAAATTAAGTACCAGTTACGCACTGGGGTCGATGTAATCGACTTAATCCGTTTGTCTGTCCTTGTTTGTTCTCTCTGTGTTTAGCCCCTTGTGGGTAGTAAAGAAACAGGAAAAACAATGCTAAGCAGCAATTCTTTCGATTTTTAACGTTCTGTGACCAAATGCCGTCGAGGTCGACTTTGCCTTTCGTCCTTTCAAGGTCGATAAAATAAAGTACCAGTTGAGTGCTGAGGCTGATGTTATTGACAGTTTCACAGAACTTATTTTCACTTTTTAATAATCTTTCTACTATAGGCACAAGGCCTGAAATTTTAGGGGAAGAAACTAGTCGATTACAATCGACCCTCAGTGTTTCACTGGTACTTAATTTATCGACCCCGAAAGGATGAAAGGTAAAGTCAACCTCGGCGGAATTTGAACACAGAATGTGGCGATAGGCAAAATACCTATTTCTTTACTACCCACAAGGGGCTAAACACAGAGAGGACAAACAAGGACAAGCAAACGGATTAAGTCGATTATATCGACCCCAGTGCTTATTTAATCTGGTACTTATTTAATCGACTTATTTAATCAGGCCTTATACCTTTAATAGAAAGGTTTATTATTATTATCATTATTATTATTATTCTATGTTTGACTTTTGCTTTATGTCTATACAAGTTGGCTCCAAGTCTCACCCAGAGACCTCAAGAGACAACAGGTTGGAAGTTCACGTTGTTGTTATGCCTAGTGTGCCATATATTTGGGGTTTTTTTGGTGTTGTACTAGTGAATGTCTAATACATAAATTTAATTTTAAAAAAAGTTTGTTTTAAACCTTGGGATTACATAGAGAGTATTTTGCGTAGGATATGAGCAGTTCCCATGAGCACTATCTTTTGAATTTCTGCCATTTTGGGGTTTCCTGGTATCTGCGTTAGGTAGCAATCAGCCCCTTTCGCTATCATTCCCAGGGCACCTATGACAACAGGTATTGTTTTAGTCTTCAGGTTCCACATTTTGCTGATTTCTATTTCAAGATCTTTATATTTGCTCAGTTTTTGGTAGGTCTTGACAGATACGTTTATATCGATTGGGACAGTCATATCAATGAGGAGGCATGTTCTTTGTCTGAAGTCTTTCAATATGATGTCTGGCATATTTGCATCCATCTTTCTGTCAGTTTGAATGGTGAAGTTCCAGAGGAGTGAGATGTGGTCATTTTCGAGCACTGGAGGTAGATTGTGTTCCCACCAGTTTTTTTCATGGGGCAAATCCAGGTTTTTGCAAATTACCCAGTGAATATATTGTGCAGCTCTATCATGCTTGTTGAGGTACTCTGTAGGCGCTAGAAGTCTGCATTTGGAGACAACATTATTATTATTATTATTATATTATTATTACTATTATTATTATTATTATTATTATTATTACTATTAAGGTGTTGAGCTAGCAGAAACGTTAGCACGCCAGGCGAAATGCTTAGCGGTATTTCGTCTGCCGCTACGTTCTAAGTTCAAATTCCGCCGAAGTCGACTTTGCCTTTCATCATTTCGGGGTCGATTAAATAAGTACCAGTTACGCACTGGGTAATCGACCCCAGAACTTATTCTTTGTAAGCCGAAAAGCTAGATTATGGGGACGTAAACACGCGAGCAGCGATTGTCAGGCGATGGTTGGAGGACAAACACAAACACACACACACAAATAAATACATACATATACATTCTTTCAGTTTCCGTCTACCAAATCCACTGGTATGGCTTTGATCGACTTGAGACACTTGCCCAGGTTACCACGAGTGGGACTGAACCCGGAACACAGTGGTAGGGGAGCAAGGTCCTTACCACACAGCCACGCCTGTGCTCCCATACTATATATATATATATATATATATATATATATATATATATATATATATATATATATAATATATATATATATATACTTTATTTTAAGCAGCAGAAAATTCAACAAAATCTGTTACTCTGAGTTTCTCGTTGCCGTTCATCAGACAGTTTTTGCTAGAATGGAACCGATACATTAAAATTTACGTCTAAAAAATCTACACTATTCAGGTTAGCATCTATCGTAACCCGTAAGCCCATCCTTTGAAAGAAAGCTATGAGGACCTTCCTAAGTCTATCTGATTCATGGCCGTTTAGATTATGCGTGGCTATAAGGCCGTCATCCCTATATAAACCTGCATCTATAAAAGGGAATTCTATTTTTAGATTATGGAGAATAAAGGCTCCTATGAGCATACATAACTCAGATTAAGAAATGCAATTTCAAAAACGAAAGCTCCTGTCCGTTAGAAGGGAAATGTCTAGTGAAAGGAGTAGTTTATAGAGCCAAGGTGCAAGTGGAAGGCTCATCAGAATACAAGACATACACAGGGGCTTCAGAAAATTCATTTAAAACAAGATTTTATTCTCATAAAAATTCATTTAAATACACAGAGAATAGGAAGAGGACCAGCCTAGCAAATATGTCTGGGAACTAAAAGAAAAGGAAGCCCCACCTTTCAACGTGACATGGAGCATTCTGGACAGGGCGGCACCATACAGGCATGGAGCATACAAAAATAATTTCAAGTGCAAACTTTGTCTATTAGAAAAAATGTACATCTTATTCAAAGACAATAATTCTTTGAATCAAAGAAGTGAGCTAATGAACTTATGTAGGCACGCGGCTAAATTTAAAATGTCGAATATAAATATACCATATGGATAGAGTATATATTTTGTATTTTTGATTTTTGAAATTTTGATTTGACTCTTGAACGATGAGCGCTACGATGGATTTTGTTTCCAAGCTATGCGGATCTTAATCCGTATAGCAAAGTCTTATGTTTCTACATATACATCAGGAAAAACCTTCGACCCTGTTTTCAGGTTATTGTATTGTATAGGATTACCTTGATTATTTATATTACCTTGATTATTTATAAATGATCCAAAATAGGGTGTTATATTTTATTTTATGTCTTTCGTATATATTTTTTATTAATGCACCCATTCTTTTAAAAAAAAGCAATGTTTTTAAAAAAAGCAATGTTGTCAAAATTAGAATGTTGATGTAAGTATGTGTATAGCCGAGGATATGTATTTGTAAACATGCGTATCTGTGTATGTGTAAGTGAGAGTATGTTTGTGCTTAAGCACACATATACACGACTGTATGTGTATGTATCCATTCGAACTTGTTTGTATACTTGTCTCCATATATGCCAATAATGCCGTTACACAGATTGTATACATAATTTTTTCTTATTTCGTTTTTCCCCCACCCCCTTCGTTCCTTTTTCTCTCTCTTCCTTTCTTTCGTCCCCCCCCCTTACTCAGTATATGAGAATCGCTACATACATGATTTTTAACTTGCGTGCGAGATGGTTTGCGTGAATATATGTACACATGCATTTATGTGTATATTTAGATTTATATTCATACGTCTGTATATGTATGGCATTAGCGCGCATCCTTTTGTGTATGTTGATATATATATGCACATTTTAATAAAAATATGTATTGCAGTGTAATATTTATAACAGGTTTAATTCCTATGAATTAATCTATACTTTCTTCATTAACGTCAATATGTATTTTATTCAATGTAAGGTTTTTTCCTCGGATTTTATAATTTTTATAAGTTTTTTTTATATATATATACATATATTTTTGACCTTTTTGTTTATCGCTCGAAGATTGACCGTTTTTTTCTAAAGGGCCAATCAAACAAGTCCATTTCTTTTTAAAGGTGTAGCGTTTGTAAGAGTCTAGATTGAATTGATATATCGATTCCATTCTAGCAAAAACTGTCTGATGAACGGCAACGAGAAACTCAGAGTAACAGATTTTGTTGAATTTTCTGGTGCTTAAAATAAAGCATATTACTCTACCACTGGTATTTGAGTACTCTTTTTTCCACCTTGTTTCACATTTATGTGTTTACTCCGGTATATATATATATATATATATATATATAATATTATATATATAGTATAATATATATATATATATATATATATATATGATATATATATATATATATAATATATATAATGTATATATATATATTATATATATATATATAATATATATATATATTATATATTACCCACACATACGCACATACACACACACAGATATATATATATATACATATATACACATATACTATATATATATTTATACATCATACATACATACATATATATATATACATATTGAAAACAAAATAAATTTTTAAATAGTGAACAGTAAGTACACAATGAAATTGTCTGTGACGATAGGTGAGAAAATAGCGACCTACTTTAAAGGATGGGTTGCAGAACATATAGAGTTCAGAGAGTAAAAGGAAAGGATTTAAAAGCAAATATGTGCAATTTGTACAAATATGCAATGACATTATAGAAAATGAAAGCGTTTTACTGAACAATAAAATCAGACGACAGCGTTTGCGTCAAGAAATAATAAAGAGAAGAGAGAAAAATGGAGAAAGTAAAAAAAAACAAAACAAAACATGATTGATACAAGTTTGGGGAAGGTAAGGGGAGACAATAAACCGAAAATGAGGCAGGGTTTAGGGGACGGGGAGAATAAAAAGTAACACTATCGATATAATAGTGGGGAAAAGAAGACGCAGAGAGACCTTTGTAAATATCGAGGACTTTGAGCAACTGGGTGATGGTGTTGGTAGTGACGGTGAATACAGCATTAACAATGACAATAACCATTTCTACTGTATGCACAAGGCCTGGAATTTTAGGGGAGAGGGGTTAAGTTTATTACATCGATCCCAGTACTCAAATGGTGCTTATTTTATGGACCCCCACCCCTCGCCTCTCCAAAGGATTTATAGCGTTCGTTACCTCATCTGGCCTAACGGCCCTACCTATTTGTCTTTGTTTGGTTTGGTTTGTTGTATGTCCTGTTTTTGTTACCAACTTTGATCCTCCGCAAATCCCAAATTTCATTTTGGTTCGCGGGAGCAACTCCCTTCAAAGTCTTATGTTGTCGTTCAATGCTCGAAATAAGGAATAGAAGGACAGCCGACAACAGAGGAAGGTTCCTTTTTTTTTTATGTTACTTGTCTTGTTTTCCATTTCTTTCTCTCGTTCTTTGCGTACCCAACTTTATTTTCGTATTCCATGTTGTTTACGTTTTGTGACGTCCTGTACCCATATATGCATATGTATGTATGTATGTATGTATGTATGTATATATATATATATATAATTTATTTATGTAATATATATATTATATATATATATATTATATATATATATTATAATATATATATATACATATAGGCCTTGGAATATTGTAAGGTCTCGTTTATAACCACATATTAACTTATCACACCTGGCTAATATGAGCATAATGAGATACTCATATCTACATGGCTGAAACAGCTGTAAGATATAGTATATATTTATATTTATATTTATTTATATTTATTTATATTTATTTATACATATTGTACTTATTGTATCATATTACTCATTGATGTGCACTATTTTGTTCTGTACTATTATGTTTGACCTTGATGTTCCTATGTAGTTGGTTAATAAATAATGTGAATGGGTATTATCTGGTAGTTGATTATTGATTAAGGTGTATTCCTCCATTTTCTTATTTTGTATTATGAATTTGTGGTAAAACATTTTACCTTCGCCCATATAATACAATAAATGAATTAATTGCATCGCAATTCTTAACATTTATGTATTAACTTTGTTGGGTGCTTTACTGGCAGTATATTGGATATATGTTATCCCATGGTGGGTTGCACTCACAACGTCTATCTCAATTTATATATATATATATATATATATATATATATATATATATATATCTGTGTGTGTAAACATATATATATATGTATGTATATATTTGTATGAGTATATATATATATATATATATATATATATGAACTGTATATATGTATGTGTGTGTGTGTGCTGGTTGTCTACCCCTTATGCAGAGTTTGACCACCCCCTGTACCTACACCTTAGAACCATCATGGCATCTGATATGGTTTTTTAAACCAGACAATATTCTGAAAAGACACCCACATAGATTATCTGATTTGGACCACCAAGAGCAGCAGATAAGTTCTAATTTCTGTGGATCTTATAATGTCTTTTGAGGCCTCCATTAGATTTGAAAACCTTATGGCATACCTGGCATTGAAAGGTGTGCGCAGAATATTTGTTGGAGGTTCGTTTTCCATACATACATACATACATACATACATACATACATACATACATACATACATACATACATACATATACTTAACCGTTGTCGCAACATGTTTTCATAAGTCTATGTCATGCGGAGCTGTGTCGCAAACTGTATTTTCTGGCCGTTGATCAAAAAGCCGTTTGTGTTTTGACTCAGATCGCAACCACTTAACAAACAGACTGATTAGTTGGAGATAATCTCGATATGAGGTAAGGGAATTTTCCGTCAGTTTCCGTTACGTTAATGTGTTAGGATCATATGACAGCTCCACTTTTGTCTAGTGGTTGTCATATGAGAACAATGGCTTTAAAAGGTGAAAGTCACATCCGAATTCAGGACTGTTTTAGCTTTTTGTTGAGTCCATGTGTTACATTAAACAAAGTAGCAAACACCCCACCACCATATACATACATACACACATACATACATACATACATACATACATAATACTACATACATACATACATACACATACACATACATATATATATATATATATATATATATAGATATATATATATATATATATATAATATGAGGGGATATTATTCCTAACTTACAGGGAAAAATTCAATTTAGAAATACTAAATCAATTTCACAAAATATATATATATGCATGCACTAGCACTATGACCCGGCGTTGCGGATCATATGTGCTAGTGCATGCATATACAGCTGCGTGCATGCTCACATACACGCGAGTACTGTCCAAATCTCCGACCAATCACATACAGCTAGCTGCATTCAATTGGCGTATCAAGTTTCGGGCATTTTGATTGGGTTTTGATTTAAAAAATTAACAAAAAGTCCACTTCTATTGATTTTTTAATGGTTTTGCAGGGTGACTGGGAAATGTAAAGATGTGCACGACCACCCTTGAACGGTTTTGAATGACCATAGAAAGTGCGAGCCCTCTAACTGAAAAATTGTGGATTTGTATAAAGGACACGCGGACACACACACACACACACACATTTTGCCAGTTATATAGAGAGATAAATTAGAAAAAAAACACCTTTTATCAATTCAATAATGAAAAATTAAATTAAACCATTTAGAAAATTACATATTATAGAAAGATTAAATATAAGATAAAACATATAACATGTAATTTTCTAAATGGTATAATTTAATTTTTCATTACTGAATTGATAAAAGGTGTTTTTTTTTCAAATTTGTTCTTCCATTTTCTTATTTGTATTATGAATTTACGGTAAAATATTTTACCTTCACCCATCCAATACAATAAATGAATTAATTGCATTGCAATTATAAGCATTTATGTATTTAGTATTTGGGTACTTCACCAGCAGTATATTGGATATCTGATATCCCATAGTGGGTTACCCTTATAACCCCTATCTTACTTTGTACATATATATATATATATATATATATATATATACACTATATATATATACTTGTATACGAGAGGGTACTGAGAAGTTCTTGGCTTTAAGGGTTTTGCGAAAGGTCTAAAGGGAGGCTCAACCATCCGCGTTTCTTTACAGGGCTTAGAAAAACCGAAGGGCTGCTGCAATAAGTGTGGGAATCTGAGATGGAAATATATTGGATAAAATCATAATTAACTGATTATCCTGTATTTTCTTTTACTCAAAGACAGGAACTTTTCAGCAAGTGTGTGGTGTGTGTGTGTGTGTGTGTGTGTGTGTGTGTGTGTGTATTTACACTCGTAATTCCTTGTCCAAAGTGATTAAAATTGTATTTAAAACAAAGAAATATAAAGATCTTTTCGGAAGAAAAAAACACTTACAACGTTTATTCCTTTTCCGAAACGTTGCAATGCTCCACATTTGACATACAATTATATCGTGTGTAAAATTATTTTTAACAATATAATTCTATTTATTTATTTATTTATTTATTAATGTGGCGAAATTTTCTGGCAATGACCTTCGCTGTGCTGTTTGGTCCCCCATGAGCGTAAGCGACCTCACCTCTAGTTTAGTCGATTATATAAAAAGCTGTACTAAAAGATAAGAGGATAAAAAGGGAATATTATTGAGTTATCAAATATTATTTTTCCTTCCCGTATTCAAGCAAATATTTCGTATGACTTCCTGTAAAAACATAACAACACTTGATTCGAATGCAAATATTGCAGTATCGTGGCCAGTACCCAAAACAAACACACACACACACACACACACACGTATTCACACAAACACACACACACACACACATACGCGTATTGACACAAACACACACACACATACACGTACTCACACAAACACACACACGTATATACACGTACTTATATACGTACACATACATTTGCATATACACATACATACTTACATATGTACATTCATACGTACATATACATGTTTATATGTGCGTGTGAATGTGTGTGAGCGAATGAGTGTAAGCCCTTGTTTTGTCGGGTTGTATACTTCATGCATAACATTATAAAAGCTACAGAGTAAACAAATATTCATTAAAACACACACACACACACACACACACACACACACACACACACACACACACACCACACACACACACACACATACATATACATACAATTAAGAAAATCTCAAAATTCACAGAGCAAAACATCAACGCACAACCTTTCACAAACTTGTAGGTTTGATGCGCTAACAGCGCCAGAATTCGACCCGACTATGTTACTAATTTCTAGAAGTGTATAATTAGTTTTGAAAATAAATTTAGATCAAAGTTATATAATGACATTACAATAAAAAAATTATTGTAAAAAAATTCG